>NC_056727.1:1136508580-1136718580 GCF_019279795.1 Protopterus annectens | reverse complement strand
ACGGCATCTGCTTGAGGCCAGTGATCCTCTTGGTGAGGTACTTCTGTGATCTTTCCATTTGTTGCAAGTGTCTTGTAAGGTACATCCCAAATGGGGCATTGTACTGTATGATGGGTCTGATGAGTGATGCGTAGAGGGGCCCAATGACCTCTTTTGATCTGGATGCAAACCCTTTTGTGATTAGGTGGGCCATATAGAAGGATTTTCTAACCACTTTGTCAATGTGATTATCAAAGGAGAGGTTACTATGTACTTGGATCCCCAGATCCCTTATTACATCTTCCGTATTTAGGGGGCTACCACCTATGTGGTAGTTTTTGGGTACTTTGTTTTTTCCAAAGGGGATGACTATGCACTTTTTGGCATTTAGCTTGAGGCCATGGTTTTGACACCAGGTATCTGTCTCAGAGAGACCCTTTTGCAGGATGCCTGTGTCATCCGCAGAGTCAGTTATAGTCCCTAGTTTGCAGTCGTCTGCAAACTTGGTCAGCCATAGTCCTCCTGTGCTTGCCTGTGCCTCTGAGAAGTATATGGCAAACAGGAAGGGACCTAGTACTGAGCCCTGGGGAACACCACTTGTAACCGGTTTAGAGTCAGACCTAGCTCCCGCAACTCTTACCATTTGAGTTCTGTCCATGAGCCAGTTGGCAACCCATCTTGTGACGTAGGGATTTATGTTTAGGCTGGTTAGCTTGTCTATAATACCTGAATGGGGAATGGTGTTGAAGGCCTTTGTGACATCTAGATAGGCTGTGTGAACCACCTTTCCCTTGTCTATAGCCTTGTAACTGTCTCAAAGAAGTCCACCAGGTTTAGGAGGCATGATCTGCCCTTAACAAAGCCGAACTGGGTAGAGTCCAGTGTGTCTCTGTTAATGAGATCCATGATGATGCGCTCCATAGCTTTGCAGAGCTTTTGCAGACCAAGCTAGTCAGGCTTATATGGAGATTGTTCCCGGGGTCCGTTGTAGCTCCACCTTTGTGGAGAAGAATAACCGTTGCTATGCTCCACTCTGTGGGCACATAGCCTGTGGAGAGGCTGAGTTTAAACAGTGTGTTTAGGTGAGGAGTTAGTTCATCTTTGATCTCGTGTAGGATGCAGCCTGGGACACCGTCCGATCCCATTGATGCTGTGCTTTTGGCTTTGGAGAGGGCTGTTTTAACCTGAGTGTCCGTGATTTCAGGGGAACTACATTCTTCTGGTATAGTTATGGGCCCTTTTGGGGTGAAAGGCGGTGAAGTTTGCACTGAACCTGTCTGCCAGGATGTTGGCTATATCGGTCGGTTCAGTGTATTTTGTGCTATTTTGCGCTAACTTTGAGCAGATCTGAGAATTGCCACTTAGATTCTTGACATAGTTAAAGAATGCCTTGTGGTTATCTTTGGAGTCCATGGCAATTTTTCTTTCAAAGCTAGCCTTGGATGATTTTATGAGGGAATGTAGTTTCTTGCTGATACTGATCGGGGTTGTCTTCCCTTCTTGGGATTTTACTCTTTTCTGTACTAGTTTCCCCCTTCTATTGTATAGCTTGTTTATGGCAGGGGTCCACCAGAATGGTTTCCTTTTCTTGGAGGAGTGAGTCTTGATTTTGTTTGGGATAGCATGATCCATTGTAGGTGCCCGTAGAGTGCATTAGTAAAGAATTTTGCAGCTTGGACAGTGTTATCCTTTAGCATGGGGGCTTTGAAACTTCCCACTTTCGTCTTAAGTAACGTGAAGTTTGCTTTTGAAAAGTTTTTTACGGTGGTTTCTTTGACCGGGGGTAGTGGCGGAATGTGGATATCCAGAGTGATTAGTTTATGGTCAGATCTAACCAGCGAGGGGTTGACCTCCGGTGTGGAACACCGGTCGCCCATATTGGTAATGACCGGGTCCAATATGTTGTCACCTCTGGTGGGAGTGTTAACCAGTTGATCCAGGGCATTTGAGTTTATAAATTGTAGGAAATGTTGGGCAAGGAAGTTTGTACTAGAGTAGTTCCCCCAGTTAATGTTTGGGTAATTGAAATCACCAAATATCAGGGTGTTTGGTAGGACCTTTATGTTTCCCAGTGTTTCCAGGAATGCAGAGTGGGGGTCCTGGGACATGGTGAGTGATCTGTAGCAAGCTATAATTTGAATAGCAGTTTTGCCCATTGTTAGTTGCACGTGGATGATCTTTGAAGCATCATGCTGTGCCACTAACCTGTAGGTGTGGGTATCCTTGATGAAAATGGATACTCCCCCACCTTTTGTATTTCGGTCCAGGTTTTGTGGCTGAAATGTATGGTATGAGTTATAGCCTGGTAGTGCTGGGGTGCTCTCTGGAGCCTTAAACCAGGTTTCTGCTACTGCACATATATCGATTTTCTCCATACTGAGGAGTGCCTCGAGTGCGTGTCTTTTGAGGTTTAGACTTCTGGCATTGAGTAGCATTACCCGCAGTCTTTTACTTGTGCTATTTACGGTGGTGGGTTTGTCTTTTGAGCCTTGCCTAAAAAAGGCACTATGGGGGTAGCAAGAGCCTTGTTCAGTATTCAAAAACCTAAGGGTGACAGGTGCAAGCCGTCTCTAGTGAAGCAGCATGACTTGTCGAGCATGTCATCCCAGGCTGACAGACACTGGATCCCCTTTGAATGACAACAGAAGCTTAGCCAATTGTTGAAATTGATAATTTTTTCTCTATACTGTGGTATCATTCTTGATGAGGGCAGGATGCTACTCAGGGTCAGGGTCATACTGGCCTGTGCTACGTGATCAGAGAGCTCCTCCATGTCTCTTTTCATGTAGTCCAGGGAGGTATGGCTCAAGTCATTCACACCAGCATGGACAATGACAGAGTCATATTTGTACTTGTTCTGGAGTGACCTGAGTGCTTGAGTTATGTGGTGGATCCTGGCACCCGACAGGCAGCTAACAGTAACCTTTTCCATGTTCAGCCTAGTGAGTGGGATGCCAGTGTGCCTGACTATAGAGTCACCTATTACTAGTGTGTTGAGTATGTCATTTTGCCATAAGGGCTGTGATTGCGTGGCACACTGGTTTTGTGAAGTATTTGTTTCATGGTTTGTGTTGGGGGTTGGAGGTTGATTGGATGTCTGCATTGGAGGTCTCTGTTGCTTTTGCAGATTTTTATTTAGAGCCTCCCAGTATGTTTCCCTGTATTTATGTGTGTTTTTTGCCGGTGCTGGTTTCATAGGTCTGTGTGAGACTGGTGGGGTGATGCAAGTAATTCCCTTCTCCTCTTGAGTGCCTGGTCCAGTCTTGGGTTGAGAAATCTTAGCCTCCAGTTTGGCTGTATAACTGCATCTCTCACATGTATTAGTGTTTGGTGGAAGGAGGAGAGGGTTGTCTGTGTACATGAGGTAAGGTTTATTAGTGCTTGCTATGAGTTTTGCAAGTGCTGGGATGAGAAGTGAATGGTTTGAGTGCTTAAGTTGAAAGTTTGTCTAATTCCAAGGGAAAAATTGAAGAGTAGACTTTGTGGAGCCGGGAATAGTTATACCCTAACTAAACTGCACTGCCTGGCTTGCAAAACTGCACAAATGTGGGTTTTATAGCAGAGAAATGAAAGAGATAGAAATTAGCCCAAAATGGCCAATAAACTACTAATTTCGGGGCTGAAACCACTCCTCCAGGGACAGATAGGCTGCTCAAAGCTCCCTCTCTCACAGTGAACAGAGAAACTTCCTTCTATCCAAGTAAGGTACGGGCAAATGCAGAAACTTGTAACACAGCCTGAATTCAGCACTAACCTGAAAACAGGACTATATTAGCTTTGAAAGGCGGAAAACAAGTATATATATATATATATATATATATATATATTTTTTTTTTTTTAGAAAATAAAGCAGATACAATAAAAAAAAAACACATTAAATGCACTGAAATGGCTATCACACTTGAGTGTGTAGCCTACAACAGTTAAACAGGTAATTTAAACACAAAAACAACTTTGTTAAAGTGTAGGCAGTAAAATAAGTACAATATGTAGTTGAAACAAGCTTTTTAAATAACAAAAACTCTAGAAAATCAGCGTTTTAGGCGGAACTAGCTAAAGGCAGCAAGAAAATGCAGAAAAATTATACTTAATCACTCCAAAGTCTCTCTTTTGTCTCTCTGCTGCTGTAGAACTCTGTATGGCACCAGGCAGGAACTTGCTGAGCTGTATACTAGCGCAAAACCTCACAAATGTGGGTTTTGTAGCAGGGAAATGAAACAGATGGAAATTAGCCCAAAATGGCCAATCAACTACTAATTTCTGGGCTGAAACCACTCCTCCAGGGACAGATAGGCTGCTCAAAGCTCCCTCTCTCACAGGTGAAATGAGAAACTTCCTTCTATCCAAGTAAGGTACGGGCAAACACAGAAACATGTAACACAGCCCTGAATTCATCACTAACCTGAAAACTGGACTATACTAGCTTAGAAAGGTGGGAAAACAAGTACATATTTTTGTTTTTTTGTTTTTTTTTTCAGAAAATAAAGCAGATACAATCAAAAAAACACTAAATGCACAGAAATAGCTATCACACTTGAGTGTGTAGCCTACAACAGTTAAACAGGTAATTTAAACACAAAAATGACTTTGTTAAAGTGCAGGCAGTAAAATAAGTATAATATGTAGCTGAATTAAGCTTTTTAAATCATAGAAACTCTAGAAAATTGGCATTTTAGGTGGAATTAGCTAAAGGTAGCAAGAAAATGCAGAAAAATGATAATCACTCCGGTCTCTCTTTTGTATATCTGCTGCTGTAGAACTTTGCAGGGCACCAGGCAGGAGCGTGCTGAGCTGTATACTATTTCAACATGGAACATTAATAGAAATACATTTCAGTATTTGTTGAACAATAGGACATATATCCCAGCAGTAGGTTTGGTGTAAACATATCCAATGATCTGTATGTTTAAATTATTGTTGCAGATATGGAGGGAGGGTGTGAGATGTCAATTAACAACTTATATAGCCTTGTAGTGCTCACAACTTTAATGATCATTGGTCTAATCATTACTCTACAGGTATTATTACAATACCCTATGGCCTTGGTTTGGGCAGTGGTATGTTTGTACACAGGGTATACGTCAACTGTCTTATAGATAAATTCTACTTCTCTTATGTGGTAGCCCTGTGGAGGGAATGTTTGTTAACACTACCTGACTGTTTCTGCACATATTCCCAGATTCCTAGTTGTAATTATGCACATACCTCTCAATCTCTTAATGCACAATATCTAGACAAAGCTTGACAACATGGGGGTACAAATAGGGACATATTTTGAATATTCCTCTTATAAACTTTTAGACATTTGCTAGGGTAACAGGATTTCTTTTAATTTATATTTTCTGAAGGATTTGAAGTCTGACACTCAAATGTATGTCATTATTTGGTGACTACAATCCTGAGATCATTCCACTGATTTGTCAGGAGAAAAGGAGGAACAGGCCAAAAATATGAGCCAAATATCTGGACATTCTGGGAAAATCTGTACAGTTGAGAGGTATGATTATGCATACAGCTTACTACCACTCCCAGGATTTGAACCATGGCTGTGTCTGCTAAAAATACAACAATTTCTGTTTCATCACAGTGAGCTATTTAGACACTGCTGTTTGTTCCTTGAGTGTTTTCTTTTTAAGTCTCTCTTGGTTGCACAATCTGACCTTGTAATTACAATAGTCTTATACAGACATTCCTAGACATAATTTTATGTAGCACAGTGTGAGAAACAGTGGTTGACACAACAGTACTATTCTGATATCAGATGTTGGTGAATGCTACATGTCAAGCCATACAATACTAGAGTAAACACTACCAGTCCAGGATTTAAAACGTTATTGCCAGGCAGTGACAGTTTTCCTATTTGAAAGACCTGTGGGGGGAATATTTGTTAACACTACCTGACTGTTTCTACACATATTCCCAGATTCCAAGTTAATATTATGCACATTTTTTTTTATTTTATTTTTTTTATTTAACATTTGTTGACCGGGAATGTCTGACTAGGTTCCACAGAGCCTGTTTTCAGCGGAGGCCCGATGAGAAACGCTCCAGATGCATGTCTTTGGAATGTGGGAGGAAACCGGAGTACCCGGAGGAAAGCCACGTGAACACAGAGAGAACATGCAAACTCCACACAGAAGGCACCCCAGCTGAGAATCGAACCGGAGAACCTCTTGCTGTGAGGCGACAACGTTAACCGCTGCACCACTGTGCGGCCCACATACCTCTCAATCTCTTAATGCACACACTCTGGACAAAGCTTGACAACATGGGGGTACAAATAGGGGCATATTTTGAATATTGCTCTTATAAACTTGGAGAGTTGCTAGAGTAACGGGATTTGTTTTAATATGCATTTTCTGAAGGATTTGAGGTCTGAAAATCAAATATACATCATTATTTAGTGACTGCAATTCTGAGATCATCCCAGTGATTTGCCAGGGAGACAGAGGAACAGGCCAAAAATATGAGCCAATTATCTGGATGTTCTGCGAAAATCTGTACAGCTAATAGGTATGATTATGCATACAGCTTACTACCACTCCCAGGATTCGAACCATGGCTGTGTGTGCTAAAAATACAATGATTTAAGTTTCATCAGAGTGAACTATTTAGAAACTGCTGTCTGTTCCTTCAGTGTTTTCTGTCTAAGTCTCTCTTGGTTATACAATCAGACCTTGTACTTACAACAGTCTTATACAGACATTCCTAGACATATTTTCTATGTAGCACAGTGTGGGTAACAGTGGTTAACACAACATTACTATTCAGAGACTGCAACACTAAATGCCAAACAATACCAGCGTAAACACAACCATTCCAGGATTTAGAACTTTATTGCCAGGCAGTTACGGTTTTATTGAAATATCACCTATATGAGACTATTACTGTCATATTGTCTGGTTTATTCATTACAACCATACACAATTTTTATACTGCCAGGTGACTTTCTACTACTTTATATTTATTTGGTATGACTACTACAAGCAGGATTGTTACTCACCAGCCTCACGATGCAGCCTTTGTAACCTACTGGCATGGGTTTCCTGATTCACAGCCCGCTCAGCTGCAGCTGTAAAGGGAATAGAGAAATATTTAGCCATACCTATCCATCACATACACAGACTGGACTTTGGTAAACAGTTATTGATATGAATACTTACACACTACTGGGACATCACCCCTCTGCCTTGCTTCTTGTACCCACTCATCCAAGAGCTCCCTCTTCCTCTGCTTCAAGTTGGCATAGAGGTGCCAGACCTGCTCACCAGTCCGACGGATACCATTGTCACTAGTGAGATCACGGGTGAGACTGTCCCAGGCTTCCGCTTTATATTGGGAGCCCTGGTACTGGCTCTGCAGCAGTCTCTTGTTATGGTTATTTCCCAGGAGTCTTACCATGACCTTGGACTCCTGTGTGCCCCAGTGCTGCAACTGGAAGTGCATGTCCTTGCAAACACCTGCCATACTGCCTAGAGTGGGAAGTTGCAAACAGTAATAAGCTGTATTCCCACCTGTGCAGTTTAAATATGGCCGATTTCCCACCCTTTGCCATGATTGGATGGTTTTGAATATGTTGAGCTAAGCTATGCTATGGGCAAACCTGCTTAAGGTTGGCAGTGCTTAAAGGGGCAGGTTCAACACTGCTTACCAATGGACAAATACACTTAGCTGGTCTACTCATTGCTTAGCAGTCATATTCAAACAATCCTTACACCTGGTAAACAGAGCTGTGCAATGCTTAGCATTGGTTATTTTTTATTTTATAGACTATCTGCTGTATGGGATTCATTCATTACATATTATAAATTTGTTTACTGTCCCTGACATTCCCCAATGTGCTTTCATTACATTTATTCATGTGTGACTATACTGTGTGGGGCACTTGTGTTTATATGGGAGTTTCACAACTTTATTAAACTGACACCTCACATCTGGACCTACTACAGTACTCTGGTTAACAAATATATGCTATTTAGTAGCTAATTATAAAAAAAAATGTTTATGTACTGCTTTCACATGTAAAATGCAAATTGGGTACAGTGGGGAATCAGGAATGGCTGCTTGCAAAGCGTACACTCTAACCTGTTCACTATTGCAGTACTGCTTATGCTGGATGTCTCTTGCTATTTAACTTCTTGTGCTGTTTAAGTGGGACTAAGCATAGCTAAGCAACGGGCACACCTACACAGCTACGGTTAAACTTTATTGCATGTTTAAAAAAGATTATTTGTTGTGTTTTATTTGTACCTTCAGAATCTCTGCTAATGCTGAACCTATTATTCTATCAACTTTCTACTTTGTGGGACGATTGTCCCTTTTGGCTTTGTCCACATTCCTTACTCTGATGGGTTGGGAGATGTGCTCTATGTGCTTATGCTACATTTATTATTCTATCAACGTTTGGCTTGGTAGGGACAATTGTACCTTATGGCTTTGACCAGATTTCTTACCCTGATGGGTTGGGGGTGTTATGAGCATTCTTACTCATTTTAAATTGCCAAAAGGCAATTCTGGAGTGCAGGGGACATGTGTATTGTGAGAGCTCTGCTCTCAGACAAGCCCCCTGAGCTCATACACAGAACCATATCCATTTTAGAGTATGGCAGCGCACTTTCATACATATGCATGGCACGCTGCCATGCTGAACAGGAAAGGTCCCTCTCGTGCAGGAATAACTTATTCCTGCATGGCTGCTTGCTGAATCCCACCCCCATTGTGCCTTTCTTAGGTAGAGTTCATCTAACGAACATACCAACCTCATCAACAAATCAAATCATAAATTGGACAACATAAAGGTGACCCTTCTCAGTGTTAGGAGTCTTAGCAATAAGCTACTTGATCCAGACGTACTTCATTACCTTGAGTGCATCAATGAGACTAACACCCCGCCCCTTCCCCACCATGCCTGGATTCTGTGTCTATCTTGCCTTTAAGCCTGCTGGTAATAACAGAGGAGTCTCAATGTTCTTCTGAGATATGATCCCTTTGAAAGCAATACCAAAGTCCCCCACCCCCCACACACACTGATGTTATAGAAGTATAGCTCACACCAGATAAGTCAGACATTGAACTTATATTTTCTTATTTGTCCCCCTGAGGCTCCAAAGAATCATGCACATTTCCTGGCATTCCTTGGAAATATCCCTATAAGAAATGGATCTTTAATTCTCAATTACTTCAACTACCCCTTCATAAACCTAAATACCAATACTTTAAACACTGGGTACATAAAATGATTCTTAGTTTGGGTAAATGAGAACTTCCTAGATCAGAGTTTGTAGTTCCACTGGGGGGGGGGGGGCAATATTCTGGACTTAGTTCTCACAAGTTCAGCTCCAGAATATTGCCTGATCATGTTTGGTCCCCTCCTTAGTCAGGTCAGACCACCAGTTGATTACATTATCCCTCAGAACATACCCCCACCAAGCAACCGAGACAACTTTCTTTAGAGACTTCATAAAGGGAAACTGTTTAGAATTGTATGACAAAATTCCAATTCTAATTTCACCCATGCAAATTCCACAGCAGAGCATGGATTTACAGCAACCTATGCCAAGGATCTATATGCTCATTTAGATAAATGCACTGACAGTGCAGTGCCTACAATAACCAAATATAGATGTAAATTCAATAACAAATTACCTTGGTGGTCAGTAAATACAAACAAAGTTTATGACAGAAAAAAATGCTTATATTACCTTGTAAGGCCAGAACCCATCAACATGAAAAGAATATAAAAAGCCTCACCAAGAAACTAAAGGCAGGTATTAAGATTAGCCAAGCTTCCAATGAGCGTAGTCTAGTTTCTGAGGCTAAGAACAATTACAAGTCCTTCTTTAACTACGGTAGAAAATTAAGAATAGTTCACATCTCTGCTTTTTTTTCTTTTAAATTATAACAAACTGCTTGCTACAAATGTATCAAGAAATTGCTGCAGCTTATTCCCTGTATGGAGCTATTTGGAAAAAAAATGCTTCTTTTACTTTTGAATTGTAGCAAACTGCTTTCTATATATGTAGCAAGCAGATGTTACAGTTTATACCACACATGGAATGTTACAGCACTCAAGTTTGACTGCTAATGCAATACCAGGTTTTAAAAGCTGGTATGTACTGAAGAGTGATCAGATAAGTGGATCAGATGGATGATTTGATTGTGCCATGTAACATTTTGTCACCAGTGCAGTTGCCCTGCCCTAGCTATGCCACTGCATTCATTATATGATTCCTTTTCATGAACTGCAATTTTAGTTATTTTAGAATTTTTGCCTGGTTGTTAATACTGCACATCAAGTAAAATAATAAAAAGAAACTTTAAGAACATTGCTGCAGAATGACAATGGTGTTTGCTGAAATACAATGTACCAGTATTACACAGTCTTGCCTCATTTCACATCTGAATACCAAGGGGAACAGTTATTTGGCCAACATGTGCTTCTGAAAAAAGACTGTCAGCAATATCTTCTTAAAGGGGCTTCTCATCTTTTCTGTGGTGGTCTGACCTCAGACTGGTTTATATGAAGCAGCAGGTACAGGAGATAGCTAGTGCATGAGGGGTAGGTGACTGCCCCTATGACAATCCAGCTTTCGTTTTGTTGCATCGGCTGCATTATTACTGCTGCCTCTGCTTTTGTCCAAGTGATTCTCATCTGATCAAGACAGACCTGAATGTCATGATGACTATAGGATTTCATCAGTGCAGGTTAGACAACACTGGGAAGAGAGTTTGGATAAGCAATTCACAAAGAAACAATGGAAAGTTACTTGTGTGGCTCCCAAATATGCAGCAACGCATAGAAGATTTAGGATTTTTGCTTGTAAGTGTTTGCATAAGTATTTTTACACCCCAAGCAGATTCCAAAGAATTCTTTCTTGGGCAGATTGCAAATATTGGAGATGCGATAGGGAAGAACTTGATAACTGGAAACATATTTTTGATAGTGTAGTGAGTTGGCAGACTTTAAAATTTCCCTACAGACTACTCTGTCAGAAATACTGGGTGAGGAAATTGATGGAACTAAGGAAATTATTTTTTTAGTTGTGATACGGGATCTGAATTACCTAGGCATATGAAGGGTTTTGCTGAATTTAAGTTTGATGGCTGCCAAAAAAGCAATTACTTCAAAATGGAACTCAAAGTCTAAACCAACCATATAGTAACAGAGATGAGAGGACTGGAAGTGGAATATTTAGGAAAGGGTAGGAACAAATTACATAGAAAAAGAAAGTGGGAATACATGCAGAATAATGTTTTGGAGCAGGAATGATGCTTAAGGGAAGGCACGAATTGAATAAACTTTGTAATGTTCAATACAAAATCACAGTGTAGATGATTATATGTGATGTATAATGTTTGTAACTGAAAATATGCCAATATGCTGCGGTAGCGTTGTCGCCTCACAGCAAGACGTTGTCCCGTTCGATTCTCAGCTAGAGCGTCTTCTGTGTGGAGGCATATGTGAATGGGCGTGCCTTCGTTGAAGGTTGTGCATCAGGGCTGGTAACTCGGCACGTGAAAATCCTCTACCAAACATTAGCGGACTGGAGTTCCGCTGTGGCGGCCCCTAACCGGGATAAGCCGAAAGACACAACAACAACAACAGCATGGTTTGTTTTTGTTTATAGAAATTGTATTGCCTATGTCATAAGTGATAATTCAATAAAGATGTTTTTTTTGTTTAAAAAAAGACAGACCTGAATGTCAGGTGTGTAAAGACAGGCCTCTCTTGTAAGACAAAAGAAGATGGCAGTCTGTCAGACTGCAAATAATAGTGACTGACATTACTGATTGGACTGTTGTCAGTGAGATTTCAAATGGGAGTAACAAAAAAAAAAAAAAAAAAACGATAGCCAAATGTTCTTATATTAAAAGGGGAAAATAGGACAATTGGAATACTTCCTTAAATTTAGGGGCTTGACATTGATGGATTTGTTACAACCCACTGCCACTAGGATAGTGCTGTCCCAGGAAACATTAGTGTGAATACATGGTGAAATAAACAAAAGCAAAGAGGTAATGGTATAAGGGGGTGGGAAAATAGAAAGCTTATGGACTGCAAACTCTGGAGGAACTGAATATTAGAATTAATGACAGTCTTTAGAAGAAACGCTGACAGCTGCCTTTATGCAGAAATACATATATCTGGACCAATTCTCATGGTCTCTGGAATCGTCTCCCCTTGCTCCACCCATGTTCCATTGTTGGTTGAAATACAAATAAAGCTATATCTAAGCAAATTGTATGCTTATGTTTCAACAAAAATAGTGCATGTTAACATTTTTTGCTTTTATCTCCCATTCAGCATTATAATTTTCAATGTCTAAATTTTAAACATACACTTTTATTTATTTCATTTTCTGTTTACCATTCCAATTTTTTGTTAATCATTTTCTGAGCATTACATTTTCCAGTGCTATTTCTGTTTCCTGCTTGGTTATTATTTTCCATTTGTCTTCTCTGTTTTGGCTTTCCAATTGCAGCCTTAGTTAACTCACCCACTATGACATTCTTGTGTTTTTTATTTGCTCTGTTGTGTTATGAATTTGTTAACCAGATAGGTATACCAGTTTACAGGTGCCCCCCAGGAGCTCTGTTTGCATATGTCATTTGCTTAGACTGATGCAGTATACAAGTGGACACTGATAGTATCAAACCCAGTACTGCAGGATATACTTGTTAAGCACCTCATTGCCTTATAATTCTATACTATTCTGTCAACTATACAATATATGTACAGGTATTATGATTGCTACACACATTTTAATGTTGTCACTATATAGACTGGGCTTTTTTGCTTGGTTTTATTGTTATCTTGTGTTCACAGTTGTTATTATTTCATTTGTACCTGCTCCTAGTAATTTTCTATGACAAAGAAACTCCATTAGTGCAGTGGGACTATTCATTCACCAAAATGAAAGCAAATCCTAAAAGAAACACCCCCTTAAACACTGCAGCATTATTACAGTATTGTAAGTAAGTTTACAATGGATCTATTTTTGACACCTAAATGTTATTTTAAACTTAATGTTTTGCATTATATTTCATAATTTTCCTTTTTTTGCTTGATAATGACAAAGCAAGAACAGATGTTTCTAGATCTGAAATCATCATATACCTGTGGATGAAATGGTATAAGAATATACTCTCTTTCTCCTAACTCTGTGAACATTACTGCTCTTCATTTATTTTTCATTGCATTTTGATAACCATGTAGGTGGACTGGTCAACTGATCCTTTTCAGCCACAACCCAGGCTCCAATGTACAACTAGTCTTAGTTTGACAGATGCTAAAATATGTATGATTACACACACACACACACACACACACACACACACACACACACACACACACACACACACACACACACACACACATATACAATATGTGTAAAGTAATAGGAAACCGGACAAATTAAAAATTAAGTAATATTTATAATATGTCCATCTTTTTATGAAAGATGTCATACTGATTACATTTGACTGGGACTGTTAAGTAATGTGCAACATTCCAATTAACTTAGAGCAGGTTGTATATTTGTTCACCTGACATGAGAAACTGCATGCATGCCATCTTTAGGTTTTAGAAACTAACTTATTGCATAGATTAATTTGTAATCTAATAGTTTAGAATTATATTATATTTGCTTAACAGTAGAAAGAGACAACATGCTTATCTAATCTACCCTTTTAAGTGCTTAACGTTCCACTTCCCCTTCATTCCTACCCCTCCTTCTTTTAATTTTTCTACCTGCACTCTACCTTCATGAATTCATGTGTGGATGCCTTCTTCACAAGTACTTCTGAAGGTGAATTCTAAGGGTCCTTTGCTCTGTCTGTGAAAAAAGTAGTTTTAGAACTCCAAGGAGCATATTCTCTACAACATCTTGCCTGTGCCCCTTCTTTTCGCCTCTTTCCTTCCTCTTCAGAAGGATGTCTTTACTTCTTCCTGACATGATATTGTGCAAAAGATCATTTCTTCCAGTTTCTTCTGGTCTCATTTGAAAGGACCTTTAATTCATCCAGGTTATGGTCATGTTCCTTTCTCTCCATCCCATGCACAGTTTTAGTAGCTTTCCTCTAGATTCCTGCTAGCAACCTGATGCACATTTTCTCACATGTCCTCCAGAGCTGCAAGCATTATTTGATGTGTGGAGTGACAAAGGCCCTGCAGAGTGGAAAGAGTATCTCATTTCTGCTGAAATGTACCTCTTTGGGCATACACCCCAATAATCTTCCTATTGCTGCCACTACTTTCTAATTTGGCTCTCAGCCATCCACTCCAGATGTAATTGACACTACCAGATTATTTTCCTGCAGTGCTGTCATGAGTACAACTTCTTCCAGCTAATACCTAAAACTTGTGATCTGAGAACAGTACATTGCACTTGTTTCCACTGACCCACAATGGCCACCTTTTGGACCATTGGTTCACCTTTTCCATATCCTGTGGTAGTCTCTTCTACCCCCATCCTCCACTGCTGTGTCCATCTTTTTGTCATCAGCAAAGGTTGATCTTGGTCTCTAACACATTAGTATATTTATCTCAGACATATCTGAAGAGTACTGGACCTTGGACAGACCCCTGTGGTACTTCACAAGCCACTTCCATAATTCCTGACATCGTGCTTCTCATCACAGTCCTCTGTGTCCTACCATTCAGCCACCCAGCTGTCCATTTTACTAGTCGTGGTCCTGCTCCCACCTCCACCAGTTTTCCCGTCAGCCTCCTCTTTAGGACTTTGTCAGTGTTCTTGCTGAAAGCCAGATAGACTACATCTGCTAGTGCTCCCCTGTCAAGTTTTTGTGTACTCCAGTCTTAAACCATTATCAGGTTTGATTGATAGCTCATTTTGGCCATGAATACACGATGATTCCTGTTTTACAGATTGTTCTCTGGAAATACTACCAGCCTTTCTCTCAAGATTCCCTGCATGATTTGACATTGCTGACAATCTAACAGGCTGTAGCCCCTTGGATTTTTTCTGCCCACCCCCCACACTTTTGCAAGCGTACCACCATTGCTGTTTTCCAGTCCACTGACACTTCTGTACAAGTCAGTGATTTGCTAAAGATCTCATTCAGTGGCCTGCCAAACACACTGGCCTAATTTTTATTAATTCTGAGTGGTTTCCTACTTGTTCCTTGTGCTTTATCCCTTTTAAGGACAGCCATTTCCCCCTGAGCTCCTTCCTTCTTTGTTCTGGTGTCTGTTCACTGTTCTTCCCATGCTGTCCTGCTTCCCTCCCACCACAGCATACTCCTCTTGTTTTTCCTTATAACGCAAAATGTTAAATCAGCACCTGTTTATTTATTTATTTATTTCCAGTTTGATGACTGGGGAGGTCCAGTGGGCTCAGGGAGCCCATTTTCAGTGGAGGCCCAGGGACAAAAGCTCCACAATTACAAGTTTAGTTACAGAATACAGAAAAGCTCCACAATTACAAAGTTTAGTTACAGATACAACCATAGTATAGAAGACACAATTTACAATTTCATATCATATTAGAGAGCAGGCATAGGTTCTTTTGTTACATAGTACAATTAAGATATTTACAATATGTACATTTTTGTGGTTAGATAGTATTCAGAGTTAGCCAGGAGTTTAGGGGAGGAGTAATATATTAGACTAGGTGGGAGCATGCAGTTGCATTTCTTGTTAGAGGAAAGGAAAGCATGTAGCTGAGTTTTAAAAATTTCAAAGTTTTCATAAGTCCTTAGAGAGGAAGGAAGAGAATTACATTTTTTAGCTATGGAAAAGGATAACAGAAGCTGACCAGTGGGATGATTGGGTTTTCGGATAGTGATTAGGTTTTGGTGAGTAGATTTAAGTGTTCTTTAAGGGGACTAAGGTAGAAGGATGTTGGAGAGAGCAGGGCACTTAGCTGGTTGAGAAATGAGTTTGTGGGCTGCAGTTATTTGAAGATAGTCAAGATGGTTGGAGAGTTCAAGCCAATTTAGCAAATGAAGGGCAGTACAATGATGGGAGGAGAATTCGGTTTTGGTAGCAAATTTAGAAATCTTATTATCAGACTTTCAATTTTGGAGGAGAGAGAGGCAGATAAGTTTGTTAGTAGAGGAGCACCATACATTAGTGAGGAGAGTAAATAGGTAGTGGCAAGAGTTTGTCTGGTGGAAGGAGAGAGAAAGCGGATGTTCTTGTATAGTATACCTGGTTTTATGTGGGTTTTCTTAATGTTTTGCTGGATGTGTCGGATTTTAGGTGTTCGTCAATGGTAACCCCAAGTAGTTTGGCAAAGGGAACAACCTCAATAGTAGAGTTGTTTTGGCTAATAATTTGGAATGAGTTTTTATCAAGAGGGGTAGATTTTGAGTGAGAGAATAATAGAATTTTGCATTTATTGGCATTTAGCGAGAGGTGGTTTTGAAGCATCCAATTTTCTGTGGCGGAGAAAACAGTTTGGGTCATAGTTTGAAGCTCAGGGAGGTTAGAGGTGCAGCAGATTAAGGTAGAAACATCTGCATATTGCACAATTTTGGTATTGGGTATGGCTTTGTGGAAATCATTAATAAAGATGTTAAACAGCATTGGACCGAGGATAGATCCCTGGGGTACCCCAGTGGGGGTAGGAAGGAAGGTTGAGGTATCTTTTCCCCCATTTTACAGCTTGAGACCTGTCAGAGAGGTAGCTTGAGAACCAGGATCAGGTATTCTGGGAGAGATTAAGGTTAAAAAGATGGTTTGAGAGATGGGTGTGCGAGATGGTATCGTATGCCTTAGACAGATCTGGTAGGACTGTAGATACTATTTTTCCAGAGTCACGGGCCAGATTTATTGTGTCTAAGAAGTAGAGAAGGGCAGTGATAGTACTATGGCCAGGTCGGAAGCCATGTTGGGTTGGAGTGATTAGTTGGTGATTGGTTAGGAATGGCATAAGCTGGATGTGGATGCATTTTTCCAGAAGTTTTGAGATTGGGGAGAGGATAGCTATGGGGCAGACGTTTGAGATGTTATTTTTGCCTCCTTTATGGAGAGGTAGAATAAAAGCAGAACTCCATAATTTGGGCACATAAGATTCTTGCATCGATCTATTTATCAGGATGCTAATGGGGAGAGCGATACCATCTGAGGCAATTTTTAGGAAGGAGGGCGGGATATTGTCAGGGGCATTGGAGCATGGTTTTAATTTAGAGAGTCATTTTTTCATGTGGGAGTTTGATATGGGTTTAAGCTAGAATATTGGAGGAGGATTGGGGCGGCGGGTTGTATGGGTGATGAGGGAGGTTGCATAGGCTGAGGGGAAGGATTATTGTTAGGGAAGGTTTTAGTTAGTTCTGCTATGGAGTTGGTGAAGAAAGAATTGAATAGAGAGGCTATTTCAGGATCAAATTTGCTGTAGTCTGGGCAGGGGTTGTTTTAGGTACCTGGGTTGAGGAGACAATTAATGGAATTCCAGAACTGTTTTGGGCTTTTTGTTTGGTTAGACTGGAGTTTAATGTAATAGGACTTTTTGTCTCTGATGATTTGTTTTTTGGTAAGGTTGCGGACTTGTTTATATTTAACAAAAGTATCAGGTTGCTTGATTTGATGGTATGTTTTCCGGGATTTGTCTCTTTGTAGCATACATTTTTTTGGTATCTTTGGTTAGCCATGGGGCGGTTTTGGTTTTCGATTTTGGTTTTTATTCTTTTGGTTCTTGGTGGAGCTAGGGAGTTGAGGATGTTTAAGAAGGTTGAGTTGAAAAATTCTACGGCATTGTCTAGTGGAAGAGTTTTTAGGGGGTTCCAGTTTGTTTGTTGTAGGGTGTCTGAGAAGGTATTTGGATTAAAGTTTGTGAGGTTACGTATTTGAATATATTGGTGTAAGTGAGGAGAGGAGAGGGTAGCTTGGTGGATGAAAGCTGGCAAATGGTCTCCTATAGGGTCAACTATAATGCCAGAGTTTAAGACATTATTTGGATGGGATGCTAGGATCCAGTCTAGTGTGGTACCTGGGGGGTTTGTTTTATTGGGTCTGGTAATGGAGTTAATTAGTTGGGTATAGTTAAACAGATTGATGGATAAGGTGGGATTAGGGTTGTTGACTCGATTCCAATCGATATTTACGTCTCCAAGTTTGATGGTCTCAAGCTGAATATTGGTAGAGGTCCAGAGGAGAATTTCCTTAAGAGTAGTGGTGTTGTTACCAGGGGGGGATGTAAAGGGCAATGATACAGATGCTTTTGTGGCTATTTTATTTTAGTAGGCCTATTACTAGTTCTGCATTATTGAATGGGGGATAGGGTTGGGGTAGGGACTGATGGATAGTAGATCAGAGTAGATTAAGGCTACCACACCACCTTTTCTTTTTAAGCGGTCATGTCTGAGGGATTGGAATCCAGGAGGGAGGATTTCAGAGTCACCAATATGAGGTTTTAACCAGGTTTCTGTGATGGCTACAATGTCAGGTAGGTTGTGGTTTAACCAAGCATGGAAATGGGTTACTTTATTTAAGGTGAACGGAGTGAGAAGAGCAGGATAGAAGGTGTTTGGTTCAGCCAATCAGCCAGTTCTAGCAGAATACAGGAATTTAGATAAAGTACAGGAGCAGCAGGGGTAAGTCTAGGCTGTGGGAAGTAAGGTAGAGAAACAAAGCACAAGTCAAAGCAGGCCAGTAGGGTAAAATAAGCCAGAGAGTGGGGGATAGCTTTGTGGAGAGACAGAGAAGGATATAAGGGATCCTACGTTGAAGTAGTAGAGCAGTGTCACCTAGTGGTAAAATATAAAAAGGGTAGCTTAGGGCTAAGAGAGTTAAGGGAAAAATGAAGGAACCGCTGTAGGCTGCTTGGTACATACGGGGAAAAGTAACACTATGGTAGTAAACACTTTTAGCAGTTTTTTTTAAATAAATAACAGTACATATACTTTAAATTATACCCTGAGGGTGGCTATCATTTGAAAGCTCCTCAGAGGGTTATAGCAGAGTTCTAAATGGATGTCCTTTAGGTGTGGTTTCTTGGGCTGTTGTGGGTAGGGTGGAATGCACGAGCAGCTGTAGGGAGAAGAGCAGAACAGCACAAGCATTAGTTGAGCAGGGGAGGAGGAAATGCACACACAAGGCTTTAGTACAGTGGGAACAGGGAGTATAGAGAAAGAGGGGAATAGAGGCAGCAGATATTTAACAAAACACTGTTTGTAGAACAGAGTATCACATCTATGACCTTAACTAATAATGCAGATAACAAAGCTTAAAAATGTTCGTAGCAGTTCTTAAGATAGGGAAAATACAGGCAGCTAATTCAACAAATACAGGTTTGTAGCACATATAGGTAGCTAAATTCAACAAATAATGTTCGTAGCAGTTGCACAAATAAGGCAAATAACACAGTCACCAAGTGTACATATTGAGGAAAACAAAGTGACCCTTGCAGTTATAAACAAAATGAAAACTACATGCAGGCAGTATGCACCTAAGCAACTTAACAGACTGTGAGCATGTCTCATGTAACCGCAAAGTACAAAATAATTTATCTTCACTCAAGTGCTGTTTGCATGGCCAAGTGGTCTTCCATGACTCTGGAATCGCTCAGTCAATTCACTGTCATCAAAAATGCTATCAGTCAGTGATCAGACCACTGTAATGGTACTCTCGACTAGTATGAATCTATAATGGCAAACAAAGGGAAACCCATGGTAGGTGATACATTTTCTAGTTTTAGGTACATCACTTTATCAAATACTTTGGGTCATCCAAGGAGTAAATAAATGCTTTGGTAATGAATAGAGAAAGAGGTATTGGATACATGCATAAGAACCACAGCTGCTTTCATCCATTTGAATGGAACAACTCACGAACGTAGAAACTGAAGATGTGGACCAGAATGTACGTAGTGACACTAACTCACATTTTGAGAAATGTAATATTGGAGTGCCACCTCAGTGCTTCCACCATTAAGAAGAACCTATAGAAGTTCCCTGGTTTTGCATTGATGTTATTCTATGGATCTGGAAAAACAGAAAATAGAAAAGAGGAATATATGGGTGGACCATGTTACAGAGCAAACATATGGCAACGAGTGAGATGAGAGAGAGGGGGCTAATTCTGTTCTAAATACTGAGACAGATTTAACAATGAATGAACCGACTCCAGCTGGGACAAAACAAGTCTTGTCAGTTGCTTTCCTCTTCCCAAGATTTGGTTGACCTTCAACAGGAATCCCCATGAACTGGTTATTTGTCTGGGTTGTCGCTGTCCCAACCAGGTTGAATTGCACCATCTGACTGTCAGTTTGCATTCTGTTGTTGTGTGTAAAAAGAAGTTCCTAAGGAAGAGAAAGATTGTGAGGTTTTCAATATTATAGAGACCCAGACTATACACCAAAGGAGTTTGCCTATTGTCCTAGCTATTCATTGCTGATGTCCTCTCAGAAACCCTTTGTTGGTGGCTAAGAAGTATGTACTGATGGTATAGCAGGTGAAGAGGAGGGATAGAACAATAATGACCAAGTCTAAGAGGATAAGATGCCATTAAGTGATATTCTTCATATGTACCATGCACTCCCTTTCCCTGCCCCCTACACTTGTCAGCTATGTCCAAGGGAAACTCCCCTCTTGACCATGCTACCCTATAGGGGCATGCTGATTCCTTCCTGCCACACTGTTGGTTGCCTGAGTTGCTAATCACACCCAGGTTGTCTTGGTCATAGTCAGGGCATATCCCTCTATGGCACTGGAGCAGCTCTGTTCATATATTATTTTTGTCTTGTTTTTGGGGGAACTGAGAACTCAGCTGTTGCAATAGCTCATGGAAATCAAAAAACTCTCAAGCTCTATCAAAATGATGGCTGTCCACCTAATAGTTTCAGTGACCACTTACTTACCTATCTGCTCAGACAAAATATATACTGTTTTTCACCAAATTCAAAACCAGAAAAATCTTAACACCAAAGAACTAATAAACACCCTAAAAAATGTAGTTGGACTCGACTTACGTCTTTGTCTGCAGATACTGCTGTTGAGCATTTTAATAGTACTTTTCTTAACATTCTTAATAGCATGACACCTCCCAGAACAGTCTATGTAAAGGCAAACTATACTCCATGGCTGTCTAACAAAACAAGAACGCTCCTTAAACTAAGAGACAAAACTTGTGCCTTATGGCAAACTAACAAAACTCAACCTAATCGCTTAGCATACCAACAAATCAGGAATAAGGCCAAACACCAAATCAAACTAGATAAACAAAATGACTACACCATACTCAAACATCAATGAAATCCACAAAAATTTTGGGCCACAATCAAACAAATCCTCTCTTCTGGACAGGCCACAACTCCTTCTCCCAATATACCAAACAGATCAGAGACCATTGCTGAAAAATTCAATAAATACTTCACTAAAAGCATTCTATCCCTAACCAAAAACAATCAGCACTCCCAACAGTTAACACTTAATCCATCCAATAATAATGATACTTTCTCATTCCAACCCATCTCTACAAAACCATAGAAAAACTTCTAAGAAAACTAAAACTTACCACAATAGCTGCTGATAACTTGCCAACTGAATTTCCAAAAATAGCAGCCGAAGCCATTTCCTACCCTGTATCAATACTGATTAATCAGTCTATTGCTGAAGAACATCTCCCATCAGTCTAGAAAATCTCACATATAATCCCCCTCCACAAAGGTAGGCAGTCCACTGAACTCACAAATTACAGACCCACAGTCATCCTATCCCCACTATTAAAACTCTTAGAAAGGTGCATACATTGTCACCTTCTCCACTACCTCAACTAATAACCTACTAGCCAAACCCCAACATGGTTTCAGTCCCTATCATAGTACCAGTACTGCACTTCTCAGCTTTACCAATACCACAAACTAATAAAGAAATGAAGGGAAAATAGTTTCATCAGCCTTTATTTATTTCCATTTCTTTACCGGGAGAGTCTGATTGGGCATAATAATAGCCCTTTTATTTCAGTAGAGACCCAGGAAGAAAAGCTGCACAGTATACAACAGAGTTCAAGGTTATAACAAAATCAATATTCATATAAGATATTAGTTTGAACAGTACAGTAGTCATTTAGGATACATGTTTACAAAATCATACTTTTAGGTACATACTGTAGAAAATAAACAAAGGATTAAAAGATGCAAAATGATATAGGGATGCAACATAAGAAAAAGTGAGACAATAAGTAAATTCAAGGGCTAAGAAAACAAGTACTTAATGAGATGGAGCAAAACAGGAAGTAAACAGATAGGCAATTAAAAGGTGGGGAGGAAGGTGTATTAGGTAGAGGGTAGGTTAGGTGAGGAATGAGGAGGAGTGGGATAAATTAGGTAAGGGGTAAGAGGAATCAATTGTTAGTGCAACTAACCAGGGTTAGTACAGGAGCAAATGCAATTGTTATTGAGATGTTGTGTCAACAGATGCTTGAACTTAGTAGGACTACAAGTGTTGAGTATATTGTGAGGTATATCATTCCAAGCTTTAGCTAGTTTGTGTGAATACAGGGCACGCCTGTAGCAATTATTTGATTTAGTGACCTTCCAAAGCAATTTGTAAGATGACGTTAATGTTCTAGTGCTGGTATGGGGCTGTACTAGGTTGCTAATGGATGGACAGTTGTCTGGGTAATGAAGGGTAGAATATGTTAAGACTAGTTGGTTAAGGGGTTGGAAAGTTCCATCCAGTTGAGTTGGTGTAGTACTTTGCAGTGATGAGTTCTACCAGTCACATTTTCTTACATTAATTAAAATGGGTGAGGCATATAAGAGGGTGGATAGAAGGTGAATTCTACAGATGCCATGTCTGGTGGTGTCAGGAATGGCTTAATTCTATAAAGGGATCCTAGTGTGATGTGGACTTGATAGCTAGGGCTAAGTGTTGATCAAATTTGAGATCTTTGTCCATGGTGACCCCTAGTAGTTTTGTGTGATTTACTGGTTGGATAATGGTGCTGTTAAATTAATAAATTGTGAAAATAGTAGGCTCAATTTTTTTTGCAAGAGGAGAATAGCATTAGTTTAGTCTTAGAAGGAGTACAAATCAGTTATGACTTAGAAAGGTATTTTTCTATGTCCAGAAAGGATTGTTGGTTTTTACTGAGAAGAGCAGGAAGGGATGGAGCAGAATATATGAGGAAAGAGTCATCTGCATATTGAACTACTGAAGCTTGTTGGAAGATTGTACAGAGTCTATTTGTGAATATGCTAAAGAGTAGAGGACCAAGAATAGATAGTTGGGGTACACCGACTGAGATGGGTAGAGGAGTTGAAAGTTCATTCTACCACTTAACTGCCTGTTGACAGTTGGTCAGATAATTAATGAACCAGGTAAGGGTAGAATGAGAGAGGTTAAAGGATGCTAGTTCCTCAATAATTTGCAGTGGGAAACTGTATCAGAGGGTTTGGAAAGGTCTAGGAATACAGAGGAGGTAAGTAAACCATTGTTCCTATGTTGGTCGACTGTGTTAATGAAACTGACTAGGGCTTTTGTAGTGCTATGTTTAGGTCTGAAACCATGTTGCGTGACGGATAGAAGGTTATTTTTCAGGAGATGGTTGAGAAGTTGGGCGTATATTTTTCTAACATTTTTGCTATGGGGAGAAAATGGAAATGGGTCTATAGTTAGAAGAATGAGTGGAGGTACTGTCTTTATGAAGATTAATTACATGGGACACTTTCCATAGTGAAGGGATGCATTGTTCAGTGATGGACCTATTTATAAGGATGGGTATAGGGTAAGCAATGACACCTGCAGCTATTTTGAGGTATTCATTAGGAAGTTGATCAGCACCAGTTGAGACATGTTTGAGTTTGGTTAGGAGCATTTTCTGTAGTCAGTATGTATGGGGTGAAAGAAGGAGGAGTCAGGATTTGTGTCTGATTTTATAAAGTGTTAGTAGCTGAGAGTTGTTATTGATTTTGTACTAGATATGTCCAAGGCCTTCGAAACAGTCTCTGCTCACAAACCTAAAACTCGGCCAATCTGCTCTCTCCTGGTTCCCAAGTTACCTAACAGGCTGACAGCAGGCAGTAAAATGGCTGCAAGACCTCTCCCCTCTACTTCCAGTCACACTTGGTGTGCCACAGTGTTCCATACTCGGTCCTCTTTTCAGTATTTTTACTAATGACCTCAGCTCTGCCAGCCCACTAGTTTCCATAATCCAATATGCAGACAACTGTACACTTATATGTGCAGCATCTACCATCCAGCAGCTTAAAGACAACACAAAAATCCTGCAATTAAATTGAATCATGGCTGTCTAACTCATAGCTCATACTCAATCCCGACGAAACCAAACTCATGATCTTTCAACCCATCAGAATCACAGACCCCCCCTCCCATCTTCTATATTACTGCTTTGGATAACACAAAAATTACTGACGAAAAGATTTGACTTACATATATCACAAATAATTAAGAAAATACATAAAAAGATAGGATCTATATACAGAAATAAAAACAATGTGTAAGACAGTTGTAAAGCAGCCATTGCCAGAACCCACCCCATATCAACTCTCCCCTATGGTTCACCCATTCTTACTGACTTTAAAAAGACAGACCTATAGAAACTAGAAACATGGTATAACAAAGTAGGAGATTTTGCCCTGGTTATTCACATAGGACACACCACTGCCTCCCTCTAAAAAAAAATTTTCCTGGCTAGAACTCCAACATCTCCTGGCTTATAATCAGTTAACAATGGTTCACAAACTACTCTATCAGCCTGATAAAATCCCTGCTCTTCTAAATATAATATAACCTTATTCCAACAAACATATGCTTTGCTGAACAAATAAATCATTATTACAAGTTACCAAATCTAAAAACACTCGGGACTCTCTATATTCATGCCATGTAGCAAAAATCATATACTTCCTCACTCTATCAGAACCACTAGCAACTTAACTCAGTAAAAAAAACAAACTCAAAAATTATTTATCAGACTTATGGATCTGCTCATTTGATAGTCCAGGCTAACTTTGAACTGTAATAATATCTTCCCCTTACTCATAAAACTGTCATACAAACATGCTAGCATCCCACACATACATTCTTCTTCCAATCCTTTGTATGTCTATTACCTATCTCTCCCTTACACATAAATACTATCTCAAGGCCAGTGTATTGCCCCATATAATCAAACAGAAACATGTTACCACTAACTATTTATATCAAAGCTCCTCTCTTCCTCAACTTTTCTCATTCTGACCTCCATTATCTTCTTCACTTTTACCTTTCTCTCCTCTTCTTCACTTACGTTCACTCCCCACTACTTTAACATAACTAAACAGAAAGTGATTGCAGTGTAATTTCTGCTTTTTCTAGTTTTCTATGTTTTAATTGTAAATATGACTTTATAACTAATATTTAACATTGTTCTGTCAAATGCACACCATGTGTAACAGTAAGTACCACTGGGCAAGTCTTTAATATCAAACAGCTGTATTGCTGCAACACAATATAAAACTCTGCCAACTTCATCCCATTCTTAGTTATTATATAAGTACTGGAAATTATATTATTTCTGTCATGTCTTTTACCATGTATAAAAAAATCTCACTATGTCTATGTTTTTTATGTACTGCTGCTGCGCTGGAGCTTTTCTCCCTGGGGATCCGCTGAAAATGGGCTCTGCCCAGTTGGACATTCCTGGTAAACAAATATAAAATAATTAAATAAGTAAAATAAATTTGTATTCTGATTTGAGGTTAATATATCAGAATTTTTAAATCACTTCTACTTTTTTACTTTGAGCGTTATACTTTCTCACTATTTCCATTTACGCCATCTGTAGTTAATAATTCCTGGAGTTGTTTAGCAATGGGCACACTCCTCGGTGCTCTTTTATTTGTTTAACTATGAATTATTTTCTATAGCCTCATTCAAAACTCATTTTTTTCCTCTTTTAAGAATACTTTGTGCAATTATGTTCTATCAGATGTATTTCTAATTATCCATACCAGATGAACGTGAGGAGCATTCCTTTTATTATAAATTAACGGTTATTTTTAGACTAGTACATATTTTTGTATTACTTTATTTTCCATTCCAGTCAAAGTACTTGTTAACTGTATGGGAAAATAGCTGCCGATTAATTTCCTTTTTTACTTTGCCATTTGTAAATTATTTCAATATGGTCATTTTAAAAGTTTTTATTTTATTTTATTTTATAGACTGCGGTGGTGCTGCTGCTCACAGTTAGGCGTTGCCCGTTCGATCCTCAGTTAGAGCGTCTTCTGTGTGGCGACATGCGTGAACGGGCGTTCCTTCGTTGAAGGTTGTGCGTTAGGCCCGGCAAGCCAGCACGTAAAACCCTACTGCCAATCATTAGCGGACCGGAGTTCTGCTGTAGCGACCCCTAACCGGGAAAAGCCGAACGACACAAACAAATTTAAAATGACACATATCAGCCTTGTGTGACAGTATGAGCGATCTAAAACCTGATTGCTTCTTTATAAAAAAAAATAAATGGTCTGTGAATAACACTGTCAACCACATCTTGATGGATTTCTAGATTTATTTTGGGCTGCTATTTTCATTGTTACAGCTTTTTGCATGGTTGCTCAAACGTCTTACTAAGTCCTACTACATAGTTGCAGTCTTTGCACACTGCTGTCATATTGTTCAGATAATCTGCCTTGTTAGATTGCTTTAGATGGTTATTTTTATAATAGTATATATTTTTGCATTCATTTATTTTCCATTCAAGGTACTTATTAAAGGTATCATTTTGTAATTGCTGGCTAAACATATATTAAGAAAAAAGATCGTGTTTTCCACAGTTTATTTGTCATCTTGCACTCCATAGCTGTCATTTAATTTATTTTGTAGTTTGCTATTTGTAAATTCTTTTAATACAGTTATTCTGAAAGTATGTTCTGTAGGTTTTTATTTAAAATAACACGTATCAGTTAGAGCTATTTAAAACTTAATTTCTTATTTATGCAAATAAATTGTCTATGAATAACACTCAACCGCATCTTGATGGATTTTTAGGTTGATTTGGGCTATTTTCATTGTTACAGCTTTTTGGATGGTTGCTCTAACTTCTTACCAAGTCCTTCTACATAGTTGCAGTCTTTGCACACAGCTGTTATATTGTTCAGATATTCTGCCTTGTTTGTTTTTTTAGTGAAATCTAAAGAGTTTTACCAAAGTCTTTTGGTTTAAATGCTTATTTCTGAAATTTCTACCATTTTTTGAATGATTTTTCATGTGGGTTGGTGCTATCAAAATATACAGCCATCTGCAAGTTCTGGAGCTTACTGCATTTAACATCACTTTAACTATCCTATTAGTAGTAATATTGTTTGCTAAGTAATGCAACTCAGCTATTTCGGTAGACACTAATCAGCCCTCTTTAGCAGTGCTTTAAAACTGTTTATACTCAACTGTTTTATTGTACCTAGTTTCTTTCTGCACCCAAATCATAGGTTCATAGGTTGGTACTAGGCTATTGACCCTAGGGCCTATACAAGCCTAGCCATAACAATTCCCTGGATATTTCTTCCCACAATATTTACTTCCCTGGACCCCTGTCTAGCACGGTAACTGACATGATCCCCAGGGTGAATTTCCTATCTCCCATCCAATCGTCAAGGTTCCTTATGAAGAGGGCCAATGAGGCGCTCTGCTTGACATGTATGGGCAGTCTATTTCAGAGTATGGGGAGTCTCTGGGTCAGGAACCTATCCCTCCAGCACATTTTGTTCATTGTGCTGACAAGGTTTAGATCCCTGGAGCGTGTGGCTCTGAGGGATTGGATTTTCTTTAAGTGGAGCATGTCCAACAGCTCAGGGTTTGACATTTGTGTGTTAAGCAGAGATTGCCACTGAGTATACAATATGCCACAGAGTATAGCTGGGTTTTTTTTAGACGGTCAGCATAGGGTATCTGCTTTAGGCCTGTGGTTCTTTTAGTGAGGTATTTCTGAGGCCTTTCCAGCTGTTGCAGATGTCTTGTGACATACCAAATGGGGCATTGTACTCTATAATGGGTCTAATGAGGGATGAGTACAGTAGGACAATGACCTCCTTTTTTCTGGATGAAAAGCCCTTAGTGATGAGGTGTGCCACATAGAAGGATTTCCTGACTGTTGTGGCGATGTGGTTATTGAAGGTGAGACCACTGTCCACCTGTGCCCCTAAGTCTCTCATCACACTTTCAGTGTTTAGTGTACTGCCACCTATGTGGTAATTCATGGGTACATGGTTTTTCCCCAAAGGGGATAACTATACATTTCTTGGCATTAAGCTTGAGCCCATGGCTCTGGCACCAAGCATCTGTTTCTGTAAGGCCCTTTTGTAGAATATGATACATCATTTGGGGATTCAATAATGTCTCCCAATTTGCAGTCATCTGTGAACTTTGTTAGCCAGAGTCCCTTAGTGTTGGCCTGTACTTCAGAGAAGTAGATGCCAAATAATAGTGGTCCTAGGACTGAACCCTGAGGTACTCCACTTGTCACTTGTCTGGAGGTGAATTTGCAGTCGGCTACTTTTACAGTCTGGGTTCTGTCAGTAAGTCAGTTGGCAACCCATCGAGTGACCTAGGGATTTATGCCCAGCCTAGTAAGTTTATCTATGATTCCAGAGTGGGGTATTTCCCTTCAAATGTGAGAATCAATCCCTGAATCTTGTGTCTGTACAGTAAACACTTCAATCATTATGCAAACCCCAACCTCTGCTGTTTGTTTCTTGGTGTGTATGTTTATTTATTTAGTTTAAGTGGGGCAGGAGAATGATCACATTGTACATTTTTCAGCAAAAAAACAAAGAAAAAATGAAGAGCTGAATTCTTATACATAGTTAACAGAACACATTTTGCTTTACTGTATACTCTTTTGTGAAGCCTGCATTTATTTGAAAGTTTTTGTCATTGTTTATTTGTATAAGAAGCTATCAAGCTTAAATTGCTTTCATACAATTTTATATTCACATAATACACAAATAATGTCACTTTTTTGTTTTGTACAGCAGCATACATCTCAACTGTCCAGAATGTTACAGAAAGTCCAGCATTTTGCCTGATATGTTTGGTTTGTTCCTTATAAAATTTGTGGTTTTCTGGCAAATCATTGAGGTCTGAAGTCACTAAATAATGAAGGACATTTAAATTAAAGACATTCTTCAGAAAAACATATGCTAATGCAAAACACATTGTTTTAACAATTTACAAATTTATAAGAACAATATTCAAAATCTGTCTTTGATTTTGGCCTTTGCCCCTCCTCCATTTTGGCTTTGTCCAGAATTCTTTCACTAAGAGGTGAGAGTTATGTACAGTTCATGATCTATTTAAATTATTTCTCCTTCATGTAATCAGCCTAATGCATGATTAACAATTTTCTCTTTTGTTTAAGCAACCAAGAACATGTATAACCATTTCATATAAATCTGTATTTAGTATATAGTAATTCCCCACTTTGCTTGCAACTTCCTTTATGGTCCAAAATTCATATTCTGTTAATCCTTTTTATCATCTGATCTTACATTTTTAGTGCAATAGTCACTGGTAAATTGCTACTGATTTAATTTGTTGCACTGTAAAAGTGATTGCTTGGCACTCCTTTGCTTTTTATGATTAAGTCCACTAATTTTGAATGAATCTTTGATTGATGGTTTTGTAATGCATACAGATTTGCTGCATGTTGACCACTGCAATTTTTGCTCACAGACTGCTGTCCCATGAATTGTGTCTTTAGCCAGTACACAAGCACACTACATCTATATGTACAGACTCATAGCATTCAGAACTGTCCAATTAACAGAAGAATTTGATATTGCTGACCACGTATTGTCCCTCATTTGTTGTAGCTGCTGGCCCTTATTCTTCATTCAAGGGTTTCCTATCTGAACCAATAATCTGAGTCAGAATTAAAAAACAAATCCAAGCCTACAGTTCCTACAGACTTGCTGCTGGATTCATTACCATGTTCTTATTTTATAATCACCTTTCACCTAGCCTCCTCATGGTGATCTCAACACCAACAAATTAATCACCAGCTTTAGAAAGATTTCTTTGCTATCTGCAAATTACCTAAATTGCACCACCTATATTAAAACAGTACTTTTTGGCATCCCCATCAATATAGTGCCTCTGGACATGTCAGTAAATTCATTCTTATCTTTTAAGCACCATTTGCATCTGCTTAGTTATGAAAGCTACATTCAGGTTAATGTTTGCAGCAAATTATCTGGATTCTTAAGCCTATAGGCCAGAATAACTCTTGGCAACCTGAATATTTGCTGTAACGCCTGAATGTACCACTCTTATTACTTCTGATGCATTATATTATATCTTCATCCTAAAAACTTTCCAAACTAAGAATTTTAAGTTCTTACTACACTGTGTCTCCACAGAGATGAACACTGACTAACTGCACAGAGAACAAACTGTCTACCTTTCAGAGAGGCTTTGTCAATCGCAACTTATTTTTAACCTGTACTGTGTGGGCTACTGCCCCCCACCTCTACCAGGATATCTAGGAAATATCTTTCTTCTGATTTTCATTCTGGTTTTGAAGGAGCTAATAACGTTTTTCATGCCTAATACCAGCTATTCTCCTCATTTGTTCCTTCCTCCTGGAGCCACATACCAACTAAGGTTTAGAGCTATGTGGGAGAGGGATATAGATATACTGAGTGCGGTGTTTGGTAGCGTGAACATGGTTTTTAGACTTACTTACCCTGTACATAATCCTACGATCCCATGACCATATTTTGAATCATTTAGAATTATGCATACAGAGCAAAGGTTAAATAAATTAAAACTTAATCAAACACTGTTACAGGAAGAACATGTTACTTAATTGTAACATCATATTCCCAAGTGGTTGGACTATAAACCTTCTAGGGAACTGAGGAATCGATGTGCTGTCTTGTAATCATTTAAATGATGTAATCCAATTATACTGAATTAACATATAAAGCCACATCATTAAATTATACTTTTGATGGAATAGTTTAAAGTAAAAGACATAAAGAATCTAAATGACTAGGCATTAAATATTAAATGAAAATGAATGTAACTTTTTTATTGACACTTTGCCCCCACTGGCTGTCAATCATCATCTGCCTGCTACTGAATAAGTTCATTAGTTCACTTGTTTTCTATCCCAGGGGTGATGGTCAGTGTGACGACCGTGCACTGGCCCAGAAATCAAGGAGCCTCAATCCTCACCACTAACACCAATGAGGGCCATCCACATTGAGAGGATAACAAATACACACACAGTAAAGTACGATTTCCCTTAAGAGCACACAGAGATCACAGTCAGTCTGGGACTGGTTTCTCCCTTTCTCTCCAGATCCCCAATAAGACTCCCCACTGGCACAGCTATAAGGTTCAGATCTCAGCCGAGTAGTGAAGCCAAAACCTCCAGCACCCTCTCTGTCTAACCAGTGCTTTGTGTCCCTGCCCAAGTAGGTCACACACACACACACACACACACACACACACACACACACACACACATACACACACACTCTTTGAGATTTGATTTATATGCAAACATACAGACACTCCTGGGGAAGGCTGGCACAGGTTCACTAGCTATGCCCCCTTCTGCCCAGGCTATAAGGTAGTGATCACTGCCATCAACTCCTCTTATCAGCTATTATAAAAGGCCCTTATCAAAGGGTGCCCAACTCTATTGTGCAATGTTATTATCCAGTTGGTCAGTGTGATGAACAGCAAGGCTATTGGAGTGGCCAATACAGTATCACCAAATGCATGCAAGCACTCTAATAGCTTAAATTATCTCTACACAAAACAACCACTCCTCAAAGGTTTAAATACATTTAGTAATAAATAATAAAAAACACAAGACAAAATTTATTAACTCAACACAATGACATTAGAGAGTTCAGAAATTACAGCAAATACTTTAAAACAACATTATATGACAGTCTGACATAAATATAGAAAACAGACAGACTAACGCTATCTATCGCTAAGAGAAATCACTGTTCTAAATATCTTACAGAGCAAGGCACAGTGCTGGTGAGTTGTTGTCAGCTTCAGAACAAAATACAAAATGCAATACTTTCTTTCTGAGATCACCCTTAAATTGATAATATACATTACTGCTGAGTCATTTCAGATTACATCATTTTTGCCACTTCTCTGATTTAGTTCCCAGGCTAACAAAACTCAAACTTTAACATTTCTTTTTGATCTGCACCTGCCAGGAACTCACAGCAATAAAAACACTTTACATGTGAAACCTAGTAATTATCTCTGTCTTATGACAATAGAAAGAATTTCTAGCTGCAGATATCCTGTCTCCTAGGTTGAAATCTCACACAGTCGTAAAATCCTTTACTTATCAGCTTTCTTCCAGCAGGGTGCATTGTGGTTACATTTTTGAAGCTCAGAACATAGCACAGTTTTCTTACATTTGTCAAACAAGCCTGTGGATGATATTAATATTTACAAGGACATAAAATTATTTACAAAATTCTATCTAGCTAGGCTGGCAGCCTTCACAGTCAACAAGGAAGGGCCATCATTCAAAAAACTACCAGGGATTGTATGAATTTTTTGCAGTTTTCTCCCCAACTCTAGCTGTATGCACCTAGCAAGACTTTGGGGAGAGATGGGCAATGAACTTGCAAAAAAGAATGTCCTGTCAGTCCTCAAGGAGTGTGCCATCCCAGTGGTCCTACCCTTCCCCTTACAGCAAATGATGTGGGCTCTCCAGTCTTTATCAGGTAAACTGCATTACATAGTGTGCCTCTAGGTGTGCATATAGTCCTCCACTCCCAGAAAGAGGTTAGCAGGTCATCCCCTACCTGGTTCCTCCTGTGCTGAGGCTGCTAACTGAACACTGATTGTGTATGTCAGTCAGGTCAGGGCTCCATCCAGCTGCACAACAGAACTAAGCAAAAATGAATTTAAACATTATTCTACACACACACACACACACACTTGTGTGTGTGTGTGTGTGTGTGTGTGTGTGTGTGTGTGTGTGTATATATATATATATATATATATATATATATATATATATATGTGTGTGTGTGTGTGTGTGTGTGTGTGTGTGTCTGTGTGAGTGTGTATACATATATTAGGTCTATTTCAAATAATTGAAATGTCACTTACCCAAATTTTAAATGATTGAGATGAAACACCGAACTTGCATTTAAATAAGAAATCACAAAACCAATATTTACACCAGGGAAAGGAGGCAGTCGGCCAACATAGACAAAAAATCCAATCCGAAGCAAATCAAACCCATCCAAGTGAGGGGCTTCACCCCACACCTCCTCCTTTGTGGGGGGCTGCATCCCATTAACTAAATATACCAACTCTGAGATCTCACTATAGTGGGGAAAAGGGCAAGTTCCTGAATGCTGGCCAACTGCTTCCTTTCCCTGATGAAAATATTGGTGGTGTGAATTTTTGGTTAAATGCAAGTTCGGTGTTTTTGTCTCAGTTATTTAAAATTCAGGTAAGCGGCATTTCAATTGTTTGAAGTAGACATTTTATACACATATATATGTGCATATATATATATATATATATATATATATATATATATATATATATATATACATATATGAGTATGTGTCACTTCACCTAAAACCCATTTCACCTAAACTCATTTCACTGAGACCAAATCACCTAAAGTCCATTTCACCTAAAACTCGTTTCACTGACAAGTAGAACAATAAGGCAAGTCAAAGGTATATGTCTTTTCCCCACTGTAGTGCGATCCTGGAGGTTGTCTGGTTTAATTTTAGATTATTTGGTAAAAGATAACTAGGTGGGGGGCTACACCCCCCATTCCCCCAATGTGGGGGGCTGCCCCCCCACCCCCCTTAATATATAGTCTAACACCAGCATTGCACTACAGTCGGGAAAAGGACATATACCTTTCAAATGCATTAGAGTACTACTTGTCAGAGAAATGAGTTTTAGGTGAAATGAACTTTAGGTGATTTGGTCTCAATGAAATGAGTTTAGGTGAAATGGGTTTTAGGTGAAGTGACACGTACCCAAATATATACATATATATATATAGGTCTACTTCATATCATTGAAATTTCATAGCATTGAATTTCATAACATTGAGACCACAACATTGAAAATTCAAAACACTCAAAACCCAAAACATTGAAAACTCAGAACATTGAATGTGTTCATAACATTGAAAACTACATTACAAAAGTAAATAAGATCATTTCCACCTATAACAACACCTAACTAACAAACACACTTTCTTCTACATTTCTGCTGGGGGGCAAGCTCTGTCCCCCCACACCCCTGTAAATTAAATATACTAACTCCAAGATTGCACTATAGTGGAAAAAATTAATTTCCTAACCTCAGTGTATGGTGATTGTGAAACAGTGATGTTAGGAAATAAACGTTTTTCTACTGTAGTGCGATCTTGGAGTTGGTATATTTAATTTACGGGGGGGTGAGGGGGGTGCAGGGGGGCTTGCCCCCCTGCAGAAACGTAGTAGAAAGTTTGTCTGTTAGGTGTTGTTATAGGTGGGGAGGATATTATTTACATATGCATTGTAGTTTTTAGTGTTATGAAGCACACTTTAAATGTTCTAAGTTTTCAATGTTTTGGATTTTAAGTGTTTTGGGATTTAGATGTTTAGGTCTCAATGTTATGAAATTCAACATTATGAAATTCCAGTGTTATGAAGTAGACCCATATATATATATATATATATATATATATATATATATATATAGTTCCCCTTCAGAAGGTCAAAAGGCTGAAATCTCAAAATGCATATGGTCGAGACCATATGCTCAAAATTTCAGAAGCTCAACCTTCTGAATGGGGATCGGCATACAGTGCAGAATGGGAGATTTCCCTTTCTGCGCTGTAGTGCGATCTCGGAGTTGGAATAAATAAGTAGCTGGGGATGTGTGGTGGTGCAGGGGGGCCTGTCCCCCTGCAGAAACATTGTTTTGTGTGATTTTTTTTACTTCCCTTTCAGTAGGTCTAGCTTCTGAAATTCGAGCATATGGCTTCGGTCATAATCATTTCAAGATTTCAGCCGTTCGACCTTCTGAAGGGGAGCCATATATAAATATATATATATATATATATATATATATATATATATATATATATATATATATATATATATATATATATCTATATATATATAATATATATATATATATATGTATATATCTATATATATAAAATATATATGTGTGTGTGTGTGTGTGTGTCTATATATATATATATATATATATATATATATATATATATATATATATATATATATATATGGATTCCCTTCAAAATAACGGAGTGCCATAATGTTGACTCACATAGCAGCGAGACATTGCCAAAAATTTAAATTAACAAACTCCTGGAATGGTGCATTTCACCTTTGGGAAGCTAACCACTTGGCCACCATGGTGAAATTTGCCCTTTTCTCCACTGTAGTTTAATCTCAGAGTTGGTATATTTAGTTGGGGGGGTGTGGCGTGGCAGTCCCCCACTTTGGTGGGTTTAATTTGTTTCAGTTTGTGTTGTATATTTTGGTGGCCAAGTGGTTAGTTTTCCGGTGGCGAAATATGCTGTTCTCAGAGTTCGTTCATTTAAATTATTGGTGACGTTGTCTAGCTGTTATGCATGTTGGTGTTATGGTAATTCATTGCTTTGACACAGATCCAGATATATATATGTATATATATATATATATATATATATATATATATATATATATATATATCTCAATAGGTATACATGTACACACAAACACACATGCACACAACACACCCAGCTCAATCCCTCTTTATAATGAGTTGAAAGTAATATATCAAATCTTGAACTTCTTAATAAGTTGATTAAATCAACAAATAAAAGCATGTTAATAAATTAAATATTGTCTCAGCTGTAGGATCTAACTCTAGAAAATTTTACATTTCAAATAGCATTTTAAAACATAAATACTGGAACATTTTAAATGAACTAGAATGTAAATCTCTAAAAACATCAATACAACAGTCATCTTTACAATCAGTACTTTGTACATAAAGTACCAACCTACAGCATACATGATAAAACCTGAACTTCTTGGAGTATGATTAAAGTCAACAAGTAAAAACATATTAGAAATTGCCTGCAATGTAGGGGCCAGGTCTAATAGTTCACTTGTTTAATTAAAATAATTGACAAATGCATCTGTAACAATTTTAGAACATATGAGTAAATGCATACAATATTCCCTGTTGTAAAACTGAATCAATTGTTTCCAAGGAATTTCCACAGTTAACCTTAAAGGATAAACTGTATTATATTTAAAATTATGTGTTTGAGGAGGAAAAAGCCAAGATGGCACTGAAATAACGACCCTTTTCAGAGCTCTGCAGTTATTAATAATTTCTGACATTATATTTTTATAAAATAATATTTTCACTCTGAATGATCTAAGAACATTTTATTTTGCTAATATTTAATTTTAAGATCATTCTGGCAAATATTTCTTGCCAAACTATTACTAGGAATTGGTCTCTTTATGAAATAAGAATGAGCAGCTCTAAGAATAATCACACAGACTCTTCACTCAAGAAAGAATTACACCAGGTAATGGCAACTTTACCAGATCTGTCAATCAAAATAGATGAATTTCAAGAAGACCTTTTGGAAATGAAAGCGACTTGTTTTAAACAAATATTCTCATGGATTTACATCAACAGTTACAATCAAAAGTTTCAGATCTTGAATATGCTTTAACTGACATGGGTCACCATCTCAAGAACATGATTCTCAGACAGAGACTTTAAAAAATAGAACACTTGGTTACTGGAAAAAGTAGATGACTTAGAAAATTATGAAAGAACGAATAGTATAAGAATTTTTGTCTTACGTGAAAGAGCAGAAGGAGATGATATGGTTACCTTTTTGACTCCTTGGATACCTAAAACACTAAATCTTCAGGAGGGCTTATCTTTTGGAGTTGAAAGATTTCACATATCTCTTGGAAAAGCAATTTCTTTGGGCTCTTCTACTTGTCCCAGATCAATAATTGTTAAAATTATGTGCGTTTCGAGAGTGTTTAGTGGCTTCATGTTCTCTCCACCCTACGGAAGCTGTGAAGTACCTAAACTACGGCTCTGAATTCTATAGATTTTCTGTGCATGCAATGTGTGAGCATGTTGGGCTTGTTCAACTAAGGTTTATCATTTTCAACAGCCTTCCTGTGATTCTGTGTACATGTTTTAAAAATAAGTTTGGTTCATCCAATGTACTCTTTGGAAGGCAGGCAGTTATAAAAGGTAAAATATACTTCCAAAACTAATCTGTCACTAAAGCAATGTATCAATTTGAACAATTTTGAATTATTCAAAATGTTGTCACCTCTCTGCATATACTGACAGATCTTGCATTAAGAATATGAAAACATTCAGTGTGGTAAATCTAACTAATGACAATTTAGTGGAAGTTTGCTCTGACCTGTTAATGAGCTACTTCCTGTGCTCATAATACAGGGTCTGAGTCCTTCCATATTCATTTGCCAATTGTGTGACTCTGAGCAAGTCACTTAACCAGACAGTGCTCCTGGGTAACCCCTGATAAGGGGCAGTTTGTCCAATAGGCTTACCCAGGCCACAAACAGGTAAAGTAAAAATAAATAAAACAATATATATATATATATATATATATATATATATATATATATATATATATATATATATATTTTTTTTTTACTCAATATTTAATATTTCCTTTAAGAAAAGCTAGGCCTGGAGGGTAATATCTAGTCTGGTGGGTAATATATTTCTTAACTGAGTATCTGCAAAAGCATTCTTTAGTGTTTCCTGATTACATTACAAAAAATTTTGAGAAAGTAATACATTTAATAACACAGTAGATTTTCATATGATGTTCTTAATTGATATCAGTACTGTCTTGTTCTGTCAGTTTCATTCATTATTTGTGATGTAAATATAGAACTGATTTTGTACTAATCCTTTCAAATGTTTGAGAATGGAAAAGACTGGAAAAGCAGTTTACAAAGGTACAGTATGGGATACCTCTATGACTACCAAATATGCAACAAAACCCAGAAGGGTTATGATTTTTGCTTGGAAGTGATTTGTATAGCCAGCCTTAGGCCTAGGCCAACTAGGCAGCCTCCTAAAGGTGCATTTTTCCAGTATTTATTTATTTATTTGTAGTAAAGAAATTATTTCTTTAAAATATGTTGAATGAATAGAGGAAAAAAACTGAAGAATAAGACAAATTGCGAGAAAAAGGAAGAAAAAGGTAGTTTGGACGGTGTAGGTAGACCAAGGTGGGGACACTGGGTGGTATGTGTGGAGGGGTGTGGAGCCTTTTTGCCTAGGGTACCTGTTGACCAAAGGCTGGCCCTTATACCTCAAGCAGACTTGAGAATTATTCCTAAGGTAGATAGCAAATGTTGGAGGTGTGTTATGACAGCGAGAGGTAATTGGGAACATTTGGAAATCTGTAAATATAATGAGTTGGCAGATTAAAAAAATGTCTACAGTGTACTTTGTCAGAAATGTTGGAGGAGCAAATATTTTTTTACTAAGGAAATTATTCTTTTGAGCTGGGACACAGGATCTGAATTGTCTAGCCACTGTAAGGCTTTACCAAGTTTAATGTTTTGGCTTTCAAAAGGCAAATCCTCGAAAACAGAAATCAAAATCTAACAACTGTAAATGAAGTATTGGATATTGTAAATGAGATAAAGAAGTGGAGGTAGGAGCTTTAGAAAGGGGAAGGAGCAAATAACTAGAAATGCATGGAAATTGTGAGAACAATACAAACAAATTAATGATCAGGAGGAGGGGAGGGGAGGAATGGGATTTAAGCGAAGGCAGGAATTAAGTAATTTTATGTAATATTGGAGTGATGATAATTGTTAAAAAGAAAATGCATTTATATACTGCAGGAAAATAATGATGAAAATGTTACCATGGTTTGTTTTCTATTAATGTGTGTGTACCTAGGTCACTGTTTAAAATGTGACTAAATGTTTTTAAAAAATAGTGGTTAATATTCTTTGTATGTTTACATATTAGGTTTTTTCTTGGTGGCTTCCACTTGTTGGCACACATTTAACCTTTAGTGCAGGACACTGATAGCGTGATAGTAATGACCATAAACATGCTGTTACTCTCTCTGGAGTATGGTGTGACTGAGTGCATGTGTGAGTCTTTTTCATGGGATGATCATATTGTTTAAGTGGCTCATCTCCTTTCTAGAACTTGTTTTCTTCTTTTCTTTACATAAGTTACACCTCTGGCTTCTTTTCATTTGATGCAATCGAGTATCAAGACTGAATGATATTACACCAATTCTGAATGTGCTCCAGTGGCTTGTAAAAGACCAATCATAGGAGCCTTGGACAGGATGAGATGGTTATAGTCTACGATCACTTCAAGACTGTGTAAATTATGGGTAATAAAAGGAAATAATATCAAGATAAAGAAGGTCTGGTTTAGTGCAGGACAATCTAGAATGGCATATTAATTATATTGTTTATCATCGGGCAGTTATACAGAAGATCACAGTATTCTTGCCCAAAAGATCCAGTATCTGTCTGCTTGGGATGACATGATTGACAGACCTTGATGCTTTGCCAGAGATGGCCTGCATCTGTCACCCCTGGGTTTCCGGATACTGGCCAAGGCTCTTGCCACCCCAATAGTGCATTTTTAGGCAGTGTTCCAAAGACTAAATTACCACCATAGTAGCTACAAACAAATGCAATCTGAGGGTCATGCTGCTCAATGCTAGAAGTCTAAATCTCAAAATGTCTCGCTCGAAGCACTCCTTAAAATGGAGAACATCAACATTTGTGCTGTAACAGAGACGTGGTTCAAGGCAGCAGAAAGCACCCCTGCACTACCAGGCTATAACTCAATCCACACCTTTCAGTCCCAGAACTTGGACTGAAGCACCAAAGGTGGTGGTGTTTCCATATTCATAAAGGATGGATACGCCTCCAGACTGGTAGCCCAACATAACTCATCAGAGGTACTTCAGGTGCAGCTAACACTGGGTAAGACAGCGATTCAGGTTGTAGCCTGATACAGGTCCCCAACAAGGGCGCCCGCAAGCAGGTGCAAGGGAGTGCACTTGCACCCCCCTGGAATCCACTGACTAGTTAATCTTTTAATTAAAAAAAAAAGTTTTCTTTTTTTTTTTTTTTTAGGGCGTTCTTCTTTAAGAAGAAAGAAGTCCAGTCGCGGGTGTGCTGACATCATCGCGCGCAGTGCACATTTTCAAGTTTGCGAGCGGGAACTGAAATGGACGGTTTAGAGGACTTCACTGAAGATGGACACTTGCGAGTGAGCAGGAACTGAAACGGAAGGAAGATGGGACACTTTCAATGTGTGTGTGCGTGTGTGTGTAATGCCCCAGGTGCTACATGGTGGTGGGTAGAGAATAAGGCTTGAACCCTGTACCTTGGGCCCAAGTGGCAAGAGCCTGAATTCTCTACCCACCACCATTTGTAAAAATGTTGCAGGTTTTCCCCTCATACTTGTTTTGTTCCTCATAAAATCTGTGGTTTCTGTATTTGTGTCCTTGAAAAGTTAGTAGTGCATTGGTGCAGTGGTAGCATTGTTGCCTGACAGCTACATGTTCTCTGGTTTGATTCTTGGCTGGGGTGCCTTACCTTCTGTGTGGAATCTGTATGCCCTCCCTGTTTTTGTTTTCTCCCATCTTACAAAAACGTGTCTGTCTGGAGTGTTTCTCCCAGGGCCTCTGCTAAAATTTAGCTTTTGTTCCAAGTCAGACTTTCCTGGTTAACAAATGTTAAAAAAATGACACTCATTTGAATATCAGACTTCATATTCTTCAGAAAGTGCATGGTAACACAAAAGCTTTTATTCTAGCAATTTTCTAAGTGTATACGATGGATATTTGAAATTTATCCCTATCTTTGGGACTGTATTCCCCCCCCCCCCCCGTTATTGGCTTCATCCAGGTTTTGTGCTAAGGTTGAGAGCTATGGTAAGAACTGAATTCACTGAATATGTTTGGGGGCTATATTCCCCCATTACTGGCTTTGTCCGGGTGTTTTTTGCTAAGAAGTTGAGAGCAGTGGTGAGAACTGAATTCACTGAATGTTTGGGGGCTGTATTCACCCATTATTGGCTTTGTTCAGGTGTTTTGTGCTAAGAGGTTGACAGCTGTGCTATGGTGAGAACTGAATTCACTAAATGGTAGCCATTTAAGTTTCAGTCTTCCTCTTTCACAAAACAGCTGATTTGACGTGGTGGTATGTTGCTCTGACTGTTCTGCACAGGGTCCCCTGGGTTCAAGACATGGCAGTGAAATGTATGGTGGTAACGCAGCATTTTATTCTAGCAACTTTCCAACATTATACAAGCAATGTTTAAAATGTGTCCCTGGTTTTTGGCCTTTTGTCCCCCCCCCAATAAATTTTGGCTTTTTCCAGATTTCTTGTGCTGCAAAGTTCAGAGATACTGCTGAGTGTTGAGTAGATTTTAAAAGGAGCTGTGAGGTGCAGGGGAGCAAAAGTTTAGTGTTGCTTAAGCTTAGTCTGCTTGCATTGTTAATAGCACAACAGGTAGTGTGCTTGCTTTTGATGCTGAAGGCTGTGGGTTCTACTCCCACAGTAGGTAGATGCATTGCTGATACTGTACTGTATTGTAAAGGGGTGGATGCTGCAGTCCTTTTTGGCAAAGATACCTAGTAACTATGAACCTATCAGTTTGCTATCCATTCCCTATTACGGTATTACTAGCTTATCATTTTTTTAATGCATGCAACAAAGGCAATTTATTCTTCAAGGGCAACAGGCACTTTATTTGTAGATGAAACAATGACATATAAAGTTGTTTGCTAGCAGCAACCTCTTTATTAGTTACAGATTTCTTTAATATGGATTTTACTACTTCAGAGATTGTGCATATTTACTGATACTGGTGGGCTATAGAAGGTTGAGTAAACTTTTTATGATGGAAATGTTCTGAATTGGGCAGTTTTGTCATTGGTGTATGCATTTTGTTTCATTGTTTACTGGAAAAATGTTCAAAGCAATACATTTAAAATGCCCTCTAACAACTGTACTGTATTGTACAAGGAATATAATGTAATACGGTAAGGAAGGTGTATCAAAGAGTATGTGTATGTTTCATGTTGAAGGGACCTATGATTTTGAAAACAGCCCAGAGTTAATCTGTCACTGGCAAAATGTATTTTCTTTGAATGTGGGTTTCAATGCTGTTTCAATGCATGTGAGTTTCAAGGGCAGAGAAGTTTTAATGCTAAGTCTATTTTCATTGTGAGACTGCATTGCTTTGTTTAACAGATATCTATATCTATTAGGGTTTGTGCTGTAAAATGCAAAATAAAACTTTCAAATGAAATCTTAATCATCGAAGAAGTAAAGCAGTATGCACATTACAGTGTTTATGGTAAATGGGGCAAAATAACCAAGGAATGGGACATTGGAATGGCTGCAGGGGGGAGGCTCCATTCGACCATGATTTTGTGATGGGGGGAAGGGTAGCAAACTCAGACAGCCCCGGTTGAATTATACCTCTCAGATGTCCATATTGTTGCAGAATGAATAGATATTTGCTTCTTATTTTTGGTTTGTTCCTCATAAAATTTGTGGTTTTCTAGCAAATCATTTAGGAATGAAGTCACTAAATGACAGATATTGAGTTTCAGACGTCATAACCTTCAGAAAAATGCATGCTAATGCAAGACCTGTTATTCTGTCAACTGTCTTAAGTTTATACAAGAGCAATTTTCAGTAGTGTTTGTATGTTCCCGAAATATATTTGGCCTTGTCCAGATTTCCTGCATTAAGAGGTTGAAAGGTATGTGCAAATCGCTTTATAGAATTCGGAATATCCAAACCTCTCCATTGTCCCCAATTTTGGCTCAAAATGTTGCTCTCTCCTAATAATCCCTCCTCAAAATGGCAATTTTGGAAGAAAACGTGGAGGGTTTTCAATTATATATAACTGTAATGATCAGAGTTATTACTTTTATTTCAGAAATGCATGTAAATACTCTTATTTTGTTAGCTGCTAAAGTTTGTTTGTGTCTTTCGGCTTTTCCCAGTTAGGGGTCGCTACAGTGGAACTCCGGTCCACTAATGATTGGTAGTGAATTTTTACGTACCGGGTTACCAGCCCTGACGCACAACCTTCAATGAAGGCACGCCCCATTCACATATGCCTCCACACAGAAGACGCTCTAGCTGAGAATCGAATGGGACAACGTCTTGCTATGAGTTAGCTGCTCAAAGTTAACAGTGTTAATATTAAAAAGGTGTCCCTTTTTTGACAGGTTCCCAGCTGTATTGTGTGGCAACTTTATATTTTTGCATCACATTTTCCGTCTGTTTTTCATAAAATTGTGGTTTTCTGGCAAATTAGTGGCAAGTCATTAAAGATTGAAGTTAGAAAATAATGGCAGACATTTGAGTTTCAGATTTCATACCCTTCAGAAAATTCCTACTAATGCAAGACCTTCTACTGTTCTATTCTCTAAGTTAATAAGAGCAATATTTAAAAATTGTCCTTATTTTTGGGCCTGTGTCCCACTTCTAGTTCTATGTATGGCTTTGTCCAGATTTCTTGCTCTGAAGTTGAAAGGTATGAGTGTCAGAGCCATCACTGTCAGCCAGAGACATTTCAAATTGTGACATACTTGTTGCACCCCACTCCCCATTGTAGTGGCTCTGGATGTGTCCAAGGAAGGCAAGGAGCAGTTATGCAGTGTAAGTGTGCACTCTGTATCCCCCATCCAAGGTAGACCACAAGTACAACCATGACTTTTCATCTGTTCTTGATTTTGCAGAATGTTCTGGTTTTCTGTTATATTTTTATACTGTTGATTTATGCTTCTTATTATTCAGGAGATGCATACTGTCACAGTGCCCTATTGCTCTGTTTAAGTAGCAATGATTTAATGACCATCAGATAAGCTTGTCAGAGATTGTAAGATGCAAGTAAGCTTTAATAAGCATACTGTTAAAGAATTACCAGCATTGAAAGCCTTTTCGTTGTTACCATGCCGAGAATATTTACATAACTAGATAATGTATAAGCCTTGGGTATTGAAATGCATATGACAGTATTTGTAATAAAAGGACAGGATTACAATAGTTTCAGAAGCTCATTACATTTGTTGGAGACTTGCAGTCATCTTTTGTTGGAGACTTGCAGTCATCTTTGCAGGCTTACCCGTAAACTAAACAGAATGCCAATCTATCATGTGTGGTCCATAACTTGTGCAGGAATCCTTTAAGCAATTTATCTTGAGCTTGTTTCTTGCTTGCTGTTCATTTTTTACTTTGATCATGTCTTCCCCATGAACCAAGTAGATAGTTGTGTCAAGCAGCAGGTCTTCTCTGGATAAGAAACAAATATTGTCTGTATAAGAAGGAGGTAGCATACCCCTCAGCTGTCCAGGTTTTTGCAGAATGTCCAGATTATTTTGCCCCATATTCTTCCTAAAAAGGATTGAAGTTGCTAAATAATAACAGACATTTGAGTTTTAGATATCATATCCTATAGAAAAATGCATACAAACATCATCATCATCTTCTTTCGGTCACCACAGCGGATCATCTGTTTCCATTTCTACCTGTCCTCTGCATCTTGTTCTGTCACACCAACCACCTGCATGTCCTCTCTCACCACATCCATAAACTTTATCTTAGGCCTTCCTCTTTTCCTGTTACCTGGTAGCTTCATCCTTGGCATCTTTTCCCCAATATACTCAGCATCCCTCCTCAGCACATGTCCAAACCAACGTAATCTTGCCTCTCTGGCCTTGTCTCCAAACCTGCCAACCTGGGCTGACCATCTAATATACTTATTCCTAATCCTGTCCACCCTTGTTACACCCAGTGCAAATCTTAACATCTTTAACTCTGCCATATCCAGCTCAAACTCCTGCCTTTTTGTCAGTGCCACTGCCTCCAACACATATAACATAGCTGGTCTCACTACCCTCTTGTAGACCTTCCCTTTCACTCTTACTGGTACTCGTCTGTCACAAATCACTCCTGACACTCTTCTCCACCCACTCCATCCTGCCTGTACTCTCTTCTTCACCTCTCTTCCATACTCACCATTACTCTGAACTATTGATCCCAAGTATTTAAACTCATCCACCTTTGCCATCTCTACTCCTTGCATCATCACCATTCCTCTATCCTCCCTCTCATTCACCCACATATATTCTGTCTTAGTCCTGCTGACCTTCATTCCTCTTCTCTCTAGAGCATATCTCCATCTCTCCAGGGTCTCCTCCACCTGTTCCCTACTCTCACTACAGATCACAATGTCATCTGCAAACATCATAGTCCACAGGGACTCCTGTCTGATCTCATCTGTCAACCTGTCCATCACCATTGCAAATAAGAAAGGGCTCAGAGCTGATCCTTGATGTAACCCCACCTCCACCTTAAACGCATCTGTCACTCTCACTGCTGTCACACTACCCTCATACATATCCTGTACCACTCTTACATACTTCTCTGACACTCCTGACTTCCTCATACAATATCACAACTCCTATCTAGGCACCCTGTCATATGCTTTCTCTAAGTCTACAAAAACACAAGGCAACTCCTTCTGACCTTCTCTGTACTTCTCCATCAACACTCTCAGAGCAAACATCGCATCTGTAGTGCTTTTTCTCAGCATGAAACCATACTGCTGATCACTAATCATCATGTCCCTTCTTAACCCAGCTTCCACTACTCTTTCCCATAACTTCATGCTGTGAATGATCAATTTAATCCCTCTGTAGTTACTACAGATCTGCAGATCAGCCTTATTCTTAAATTGGTACCAAAAACACTTTCTCCATTCCTCAGGCATCCTCTCACTTTCCAAGATTTCATTAAACAATCTAGTTAAAAACTCCACTGCCATTTCACCTAAAACACCTCCATGCATCCACAGGTATGTCATCTGGACCAACAGCCTTTCCATTCTTCATCCTCTACATAACTATCCTTACTTCCTCCTTGCTAATCCATTGTACTTCATGATTCACTATCCCTACATCATCCAACCTTCTCTCTCTCTCATTCTCTTCATTTATCAACCCCTCAAAGTGCTCTTTCCATCTCCTCAACACACTCTCCTCACTTGTGAGTACGTTTCCCTCATTATCCTTTATCTCCTTTACCTGCTGCACATCTTTCCTAGCTCGGTCCCTCTGTCTAGCCAGTTGGTAAAGGTCCTTTTCTCCCTCCTTAGTGTCCAACCTTTCATACAACTCTTCATACATCTTATCCTTAGCCTTCGCCACCTCTCTCTTTGCCATGCACCTCATCTCCTTATACTCCTGTCTACTTTCTTCATCTGTCTGACAATCCCACTTCTTCTTTTGCAAACCTCTTTCTCTGTATACTCTCCTGTACTTCCTCATTCCACCACCATGTCTCCTTATCATCCTTCCTCTGTCCAAATGTCATACCAAGCACCTTTTTAGCCATCTCCCTTACTAGCTCTGCTGTAGTTACCCAGCTATTTGGTAACTCTTCACTGCCACCCAGTGCCTGTCTTAACTCATCCCTGAATTCCATCTCACAATTATCCTTTTTCAATTTCCACCATTTGATCCTTGGTGCTGCCCTCACACTCCTCCTCTTCTTCTTGATCACCAACGTCATCCTACAAACCACCATCCTATGCTGCCTAACTACACTTTCCCCGGTCACCACTTTACAGTCTCCAATATCCTTCAAACTGGCCTTCCTACATAAGATCTAATCCACCTGTGTGCATCTTCCTCCACTCTTGTATGTCACCCTATGCTCCTCCCTCTTGTTAAACTACGTATTCACCACAGCTATGTCCATCCTTTTCACAAAATCCACTATCTTCTGCATTCCTTTGTTTAACACCATACCTACCCATCACTTTGTCATCCACTCCTCTGTTCCCTTCACCAACATGCCCATTGAAATCTGCTCCAATCACCACTCTCTCACCCTTGGGTACAGTCATCATCACTTTATCCAACTCACTCCAAAATTTTTCTTTCTCATCCATCGCACACCCAACTTGTGGAGCATATGCACTAACAACATTCATCATTACACCATAAATTTCCAGCTTCATAAACATCACTCTATCCGACACTCTTTTCAACTCCAAAACACTCTTAGCATACTGTTTTTTCAGGATAACTCCTACGTCATTTCTCCTCCCATCCACACCATGATAAAACAATTTGAATCCACCTCCGATACACCTAGCCTTACTCCCCTTCCATCTGGTCTCTTGCACACACAATATACCAACCTTCCTTCTGTCCATCATATAAAATGCATACTAACATAAATCCTGTTATTCTAGCAATGTTCTAAGTTCATGAGAGCAATATTTATAATCTGTCCCTATTTATGTTGGGCTTTTTCCAGATTTCTTGCAAAGGTTGAGGTGTGTGAGAGCAAGTGAAATGCCCTATTTAGAGTTAGCAGGTGGAATTTATTTCCAAGGAATTGTGAGCTTCAAGGGAAGAGAAGTTTACTGCTGCTCATGCTAAGTCTGCTTAAAATGTGCAACTGTTTTGTTTAGTAAATGGTATCATTATTGTAGTATAGAATTTTAAAGCAGTGTTAGTAGTACAACAGGTAGCATACTTGCATCTTGATGCAGAGGGCTATAGGTTCTACTCCCACAGCATGTAGATTTGTATTTTAAGGGGGTGGAGTGCTGCAGTCCTGGCTATGTCCTCCTTTGGATGAGATGCCCAATAACTATGAACTTGTTTTTCAGCTTACCACCCATTCTGTATTGCAAATATACCAGCTTACCATTTTTAATGTAACATAGGCAATGCATTCTTCAAGGGCAGCAGGCACTGAATTTGTTGATGAAATGCTGAAATATAAAGTTGTTTTCTAGCAACAACCTCTTCATTAGTTTCAGATCTCTATAATGTGGAATTATTCAGATGACTTTTACTTCTGCAGAGATTGTGCATACTGTCTGACATTGATGGATTGTAATGAAAAAAGTTTAAGTGGCCTTTTATGGTTGAAATGTTTTGAATTGGGCAGTTTGTCATTATTGGCTCATATGTTTTGTTTCACTGCTTGCTGGAAAAACATTCAAAACTATAAATTTAAAACAGTCTAACAAGTGATGCTGTATTATAGAAGGGATATAATTAAATTATTTTATATTATAATTAATACAATCTGTATATAATAATCGTGCATAATCATATGTATAAATATGTACACTTCTTATGCATGGCTACACTTGCTTATCACAGTAACAGGAAGGATACTTGAATGGCTGTGTCAAGAAAAAAGGTCTAAAGCTTTTAGTTAAGCATATAATGAAGTTGTTCATATCAGTGATAATGCAGACCCAGTTTCATATAACTAAGGGTCAACCACACAAAATCAGAAAACACCCAGAATTTCCCTTGCCCACTCAGTAAAACTAATATTGAAAAAATAATTAATAATGTGCATATATTAGGGCTATTGGAATTATCTATAAAAAGATGAAGTGATGATTTGCAGCTATGTCAATGTTGGGATTATGAAGAAATGCTTGATTAAGTGTTAATTAAAAGTTATACATAATTTAGTGAATGCACACAGTTTAAGTTAAATACAGCTATAATGTGTCGTGCATTCAGAGCACAGAATGCCAGCTTTTATTTAAACAGCAATTTGTGTTACTGAGAGCTAATCTTCGAAGCTAAAGAACACTAGTGACTAGAAACTAGTCTGTTTAAATCTGTATAATCTGAACAGGCTCATGAGACTCAGTTTAGTGTCCTACATGAAAAATACTGAGCTAATGAACACTATTCCCCAGTAGTTGTTTCTAAGTCACTTACAAATAAATAAATAAAACAAGGGGAAGTATTTTGAGGTAAAACAAATATCTTGTCTTTATGGTAGGTAAAAAGTAAAACTATGTTAGTACCAAAGTAAATAAAATAATTATTGGCAATGAATGAGAAATTATTCCAGTATAGAGAACTGAACAGCCAAGCCTTCTTGATCAGAATTCAAAAGGGCTGCCAGCTGAAAGTTCCCTTGAGTTAGTTGCAATGTATATGGGGTATGTAAAAAAAATTATCATGGATTCCTAATTAAATCTAGATACCTGTAATCATTGTAGAAGTAAAGCATAAGACAGTATGCACAATGAAATTTTTGAACAGTGTTTATGGCAACTGGAGAGAAATAGCCAAGTAATGGGACCCTGTAATGGCTGTGTGGGGGTGGGGCTCCGTGGGTGGAGGGGTGGGGCTCCATGGGTGGAGGGGGTGGGGCTCCGTGAGTGGAGGGGGTGGGGCTCTGTGGGTGGGGCTCTGGGTTTGCACCCCCCTGCAAAAAATCCTGCAGGCTCCCTTGGTCCCCAACCATGTCCCAAGACTCGCACTCCATGTTCCTAAGCACCCTGGAGAATATTAGGGTCCAACCTAACACTCTCTTACTAGGCAACTTCAACTACCCCTCCATTAACTGGGTAAACTACTCATGTACCAATACACTTGCTCAACATTTGCTGGAGTTCATTAATTCCAATGCCCTGGACCAGCTCATTCTTACCCCCACTAGAGGTAGCAACATCCTTGACCTGATCATTACTAACATGGGCGACCGTTGCTCTACACCAAAAGTCAGCTCCTCCCTGGCTAGATTGGACCACAAACTAATCACCTTGAAAATCCACATCCTTCCCAACCCTACCCACCCCCCGCAAAGGTAACCACCATGAAAAACTTCTCCAAAGCTAACTTTGGGCTCCTAAAAACAAAGGCGGCTAACTTCACAGCACCCATGAAAATGGAGAATAGATGCATGACTGTAGAATCATACACCAATGCACTGCATAAACACGTATACAAATGCATGGATCTCACTATAGCCAATAGAACAAAGACGATCTCCTCAAAAAAAGGAAGCCAATCTGTTGGTCCCCTGCCATAAATAAACTCTACAACAGAAGGCGGAAACTGATGCAGAATAAGGTGAAGTCCCAAGACTGGAAAAACTCCCTTATCAGCCTCAACAAAAAGTTGAGATCTCTCATCAAAAATTCTAAAGCTAGCTATGAAAACAGAATTGCAGCAGATAGTAAAGACAACCACAAGGCCTTCTATAATTATGTAAAGAATCTCCATGGCAATACCCAGATTTCCTCTGAGCTAGTTTACAATGGTACCTTCTATACTGAGCCAACAGATATTGCCAGTATACTGGCCGACAGATTCAGTGCCAACTTTACCCCTATCTCCCCCTCAAAGGACCAATCACGATACCAGTAGATTCACAGGCATCCAGTATTACTGCTGCACAGGTTGAAACAGCACTGTCCAAGGCCAAGAATACAGCTTCTATGGGACCTGGCAATATCCTTGGTTGTGTTCTGCATGAACTACAGCATGAACTGGCACCTCACCTGTGTGCCCTGTTCAATCACAGCCACACCTCAGGCTTTGTCCTTACTGAACGGCACACTGCTACACTCATCCCTCTCCACAAAGGAGGAATGACTACAGACCCTGGGAACTATCACCCCATTAGCTCAATGAGTCTGATATGCAAAGCTATGGAACACATCATCATGGACCTAATAAACAAGGATATAGGGAATTTCCAAACTCCGGATCCCACAGTTTGGTTTTGTGAAGTCTAGATCATGCCTGCTCAACTTGGTTGACTTCTTTGAGTCAGTCACCAGAGCTGTGGATGAAGGCAAGGTGGATCATACAGCCTACCTTGATCTGGCCAAGACTTTTGATACCATTCTCCACTCAGGAATCATAGAAAAACTTACTAAGTTTGGCATCAACCCCTATATCACTAGGTGGGTTGCAAACTGTCTCACAGATAGAATCCACAGTGTGAAAGTAGCTAACTCCAAGTCAGACTGCCGACTAGTCATGAGTGGAGTCCTACAGGATTCAGTCCTGGGTCCTCTCCTGTTTGATATCTACTTCTCTGAAGTCCAGGCCAACACGAAGGGACTCTGGCAGACAAAGTTCACAGACAATTGCAAGTTGTGAGCTATTATTAATTCCCCAAGTGATGTTGACATCCTACAGAATGGCCTCACTGAGACCAACGACTGGTGTCAGAACCATGGCCTTAAGCTCAATGCCAAAAAATGTGGCATCATCCCCTTTGTGAAAAACCCAGTTCCCATGAATTACCACATTGATGGTAGTCCACTGAACACAGAAGGCGTTATAAGAGATCTGGGAACACAGGTTGACAGCAGCCTCACTTTTGATCACCACATTGCCACTGTGGTTAGAAAGTCCTTCTATGTGCCACATCTCATTACTAAGGGTTTTGTGTCCAGGAAGAAAGAGGTAATTGTCTCCCTCTACTCTTCCCTCATTAGGCCAATCATTGAGTACAGTGCTCCATTTGGCATGTACCTCACGGGACACCTGCAACAACTGGAGAGACCGCAAAAGTACCTCACAAAGAGGATCCTAGGCATTAAACACTTGTCCTAAATGGACAGACTCAAAAAACTCCAACTGTTCTCTGTCTCATATCACCTACTTAGAGGCAATCTCTGCTTGACTTACAAAGCCATGTCTGAACCAGCTCTGTTAGAAATGCTACATCTAAAGAAATCCCAATCCCTCCACACTGCACACTCCAGAGACCTCAACCTCATTACCACAATCAACAGAACATACTGGAGGGACAGGTTCATAACCCAGAGACTGCCCATGCTAGGGAACAGACTTTCCATACATGTCAAGCAGAGCACCTCGCTGACCCTCTTCAAGAGAAATCTTGATGAGTGGATGAAAAATAGAAAATTCACCCCGGGGATAACTCTAGTGACTCCACTCAACAGAGGCACTGGGAACTAAGGTTGGGTGGCACTATGCCAGGGTAATCCTATGGCTAGGCTTGTAAAGGCCCCAGGGCCATTAGAATAGTACACACCTATGAACCTATGATTATGGCTGGGAAAAAATGACTCCCTCAGTGGTGCTTCTAACTATTGACAAATTGCTTCATCCAGACACCTGATAAGACATTCTGAACGTATGGGTTAAGTTCACTTAATTTTTTTTTTTTTACTGAATGCCCCAAGATATTCATAAACTGATTTCCAAAATCCAGTATCAATCACATGGCATGTGGCCATCCTTTTCAATGTGAGTTTCAACAAGTCTTGACAATATACATGTGGTGATTTCTGGACCATAACTGACATTATGCAACTTGGAGCGCAACTGCTACAAAAAAGGGGTAACTTTTTTGTGGGTAGGAAAGAGGTGGGGACAAGGGCATTGCTTCAGAGTCTGGCAAACAATATCCGGTTTGATTTTGTTTTTGAGCTTGGTCAGATTTATTTTGAAGTAGTTGCAGTGATAAATACTGGAGGGGGGGGTTAAAAATGTTACCACAAAGTGTAGACTACATGTATACTTAGTATATTATTTCTGAGTGACTAGAAAGCACAAATAATGTGGTATGGATGTTCTTGAATACAGACCGTGTATACGTAGTGTGCATTTATTGTAGGTGTTATTGAATCTGGCCCATTTTCCAGTATTAGAGAAGTACTGCAAAACATTATGTCTTAATGATGGCTTAAAGAGAAAGAGAGAAAGCAGCTCTGTGGTCTCCAAATGTAAAAGTCACATCTTCTGTATTTAGGCAGCATCATGGAATTAGTTTTAGTGAAACTGTTATATGATGTGCTTATTTCATGCAGTAGAAGTGTAAAACTGTGCAGTGCATATAAGGAGGTGCTACTGTCTGAAGGAATATACTGTACATTGACATTCAGAATCATCTGGTGAAATAAGTCTCTTCGACATGCTAACAAGAATGCAGATGTTTCTTGAATCTTTATTTGATTTGACTAAAATTATTTAGGGGTTCTGTATTTTCTCTCTTTTTCGTTCATGGACTACATTATGTCTCTGTAAGAAAACCAAGGAAGAATAAAATGAAGTGAACGGTTTCCCTCTTTGAAACTCTGCTTTAATTGTCCATTGCTTCCGGACATGCAGATGACTGTTTCAAAAATATGCAATGAGAAAGATAATAGTCCATGTAGGGAGTAATTTGTGAATGGTCTCAAACTATTGGAGAAGAAGGCCGAAGAAAGGTAAGCTGGAAAAGTTATTTGATAAAGAATGTTGAAGATGTATTTATGTATTGTGTATGTGACACATAGCCAGAGTTGTCAAGTTCAAAGAAGCATTACATTTCAGTCATTATCACTTTCATCAAACCTGTTTTTCCACATGAGGTTGGGGTGTCACATCAACTGCCGCTACCTCTCTCAGTTCAGTGCTACTCTACTGCCTTCTTTGACAGTGATGCCTGACTGTTGCAGGTCTTCTCTCACACAGTCTATCCATTTGTTTGCTGGATTTCCTTGTTTCCTCTTGCCTTCTTCCTGTTTCTCCCACATCTTCTTTACTAAATCATCTTGCGTTTTCCTACAGATTTCCATGAACCATTGTAATTTGTTCTTTTTGACCTTCCCTGCAAGTGAAGCTACTTTACTTTCTGCTCTGATGTTGCCTTTTCTTTGTCTCTCTCATACTGTGCATCCACCTACACTTCTCAGGTTTTTCACCTCCATCAGCTCTACCATCCACCTACACTTCTTACATACTTCACCTCCATCACCTCTAGCTTCCACAACTGCTCTGACTTTACAACTCAGGTTTTTGTGCTACACAGAAGTTTTAGTTGCACCACTGTTTTGTACAACTTACTTTTTCAGCTTTTCTGGTATTCTTCTGTCATAGACTACCCCTGACATTCTATGCCAGTTGGCTGCAGCACCCTTGACTTTAACTCTGACCTCCTCATTCAAACTTTCCTTCTTCTCAGCTACCCCCTCAGATACTTTAAATTGTTAACCGGTTCCACTATTTTCCCTTCCATCTCAAGTTTCAGCTTCTTCTGGTTTCACCCAGTTGCTCTTCATCCCGTGTACCTTCAGTTTTGCATTCTGTTTCCCTGTCATTTACTGACGTTTTTCTTTATAGTCTGCTGTTAGTACCACATCTTCTTCATATAGCAGTCTTGCTGATCTAGCTCTTCTGACCTGTTTGCTTTTGTAGTCTAACGCCAGTATGAACAGTAGTGGGCTCAGAGTTGAGCCATGACATACGCCCACTCCCACTGGGAACACTGTTCATACTTTTGTCATTTGGTCTTTGAACATTGCCTGTACTAATTCTACCAGTGTTTCTTGGACTTCATACCATCAGAGATTTCCCAAAGCAGCTTTCTTGGAACCCCGTCTTATGCTTTCTCTCAGTCAAGGAATGCCCAGTTGGACTCTTTCCTTATCCCCTGGGTCTTCTCTGTTATCTGTCGCATTGCAAACATTGAGGCAGTTCTGCTGCATTCTGATCTGAATATGAACTGTTCATCTCCTGTCTTACTTTCTAGTATTCTTCATTTTCATTTATCAACCACCTTCCACAGCACTTTCATGCAGTGTGACAAGAGTTTGATACCTCTGTACTGTCCAGAGTTTTGAATGCACCTTTTATTCTTGCTGTTTATTCTCTAGTCATTTGGGATATTTGTTTCTATCCATACCACTGTCAGTATCCTCAGGAGTTATTTCTTCCCAATTCACAGAATATCTTGATCATATTTGCCATGACTTCATCTGAGCCTTCTGCTTCCGTGGGTCAGTTCTTCTTTCACTTTTATCCTAGTCTATTAAAGGTGCAGTACATCCTGTGTGGGGTTTTCTTCATTCAGAAGCCGTGGGAGTACTCAGTGTGGACTGCTGAGAATGTTGCCACTGATATCCCTTATGAATGGTGACTGATAACTATGTTCTTTATCTTTCTGTCTCACTTGAAACTTGATAGTTTCTTTGTTCTGTCTTCTGAATCACTTCCTAGAAGCTGGTAGAGTGCTTCTGATTCCTTGTTCTTTGCTATTGTGACTGTTCTCTTAGCCTCTTTGTTAGCCAAGCAGTACTCTCTTCCCTCCCTTCTTTCCTTGTATAACTTCCTGGACTTCTGCATTCAGTCACAAGCTTTTCTAGTGTACCTTATTCCATAGCTGGTTTGGCTGATTATATGTTATGTGGTCGTCACGCATGCTACTTTGAGAAACTGACATTCATCTTTGATTCCACTTTTTCCTTTTTTGGGTGGGGTAAGTACGACAGCCCTAAACAAATCCAAGTTGCACAGTGGCACAGAGAATAACATTGTCATCTTACAGCAAGAGGTTCTCTGGTTCGACTCTCAGTTGGGGTGCCTTCTGTGTAGAGTCTGCATGTCCTCCTTGTGTTAGGGTGGGTTTCCTCCCACATTCCAAAGACATGCAATGCAGTAGGAGGACTGGATACTCTAAATTTGTCATAGGTGTGAGTGTATGTGTGAGTGTATGGTAAGGAAGAACAGCTGCGACAGGTCTAGCCACCCAGTGGTGTGAACCTTGGCTCTAGATGATTGGATATTTGTCACTGTTAAAATGACACCCCAAACCCTTGTGTAGAAATGAGAAAAAGAGTTTGTGAATGGATGGATAGATGGATGAATGGTGGATAGCCTACAGCCCTAGTTTCCTGAAACTGTTGTGCTTTCACTCGAGTCATCTTCCAGGTCTTCAGCAAATTGACCTTACAGCTTGCAGCCAGTCATTGCCCACCATTGGTTTATGCTGTGAACCGACTGTTCTGCTGGAGATGACTTTGCAATTGCTGATTCTGCCTCAGTGCCCTTTCCTTACTACTAGGCCGCCTACCCGAGTTTCATGTTGACCACTCTTGTGGTGATCTTGTGACCATCTCTTGGTGAGCCATGTGCTGGCTACCAGCAAGCCATTTGCCAAACAGAAGTCTAGAATGTTTTCTGCCTCTTTATTCCTGTTATACCACCTATGTGAATCCAGGCAGTCCTGCTGTCCTTTTCTATCTGTCTTGATATGAGCCTCCTAGTCTCCCATTAACACCAACTCATGTTGTCCTTCTTTATCTTATAGGTTCTGCCACATGAATATACCTTTTCCCTAACATCAGAATCCTGCTGAGGGGCATAGGCTGAGAATGTGAATACCACCCTATTTTTACACTGGATTCTGACTGTCATGTCACTAATTCTGATGAAATCCCTCACTGTCATCAGAAAACTCTCCCTCATTACAGTTCCCACACCATTTCTAGTCTGTTCTAGAAGCTGCTGCACTGCTCTTCCACCTTGTCTCCTGGATACCATCATGTCATCCACTTTCAAACTGCATCCTGTCAGTGAAATTACATCTTTAGTTCATTTTTCACAGGTTAATTAGTTTTACATTCAGCTTTCCCTCAAAAGAGCTATCTCAGGTAACCCAGACTGGAGACCTGAACATGCGGCTTATTGAGAGTAGCTTACTGACCAAGGGCACACAGAGGTCATAGTCCCCTCGCATGATTATCATGGTATGGGGTCCCTTGGGTGCTCAACCCACTTATCACCTGCAATCTGTCTATAACCCAGTTGATTCATTTGTCCCATTTAGGTGACAGACAGTTGTGAGATGGCATTATGTAGGCAGGCATCAGGACTTTCTTCATGACTTTAACAGTCCCCATCCCCCATCAGTCTGATGATCATATTCGCAATACTGATGAATGGAGAGAAATCAATGCACTTTTGTGTAAGAACAGACCCCCCCCTTATAAAAAGCATGCACTGCCTGATGGATACTCATGCATCCATAATACTTATCACTGCCTTTGCATCTGCTGGAAGTCAGCACTTCATCAGAACAAGTGGTCTCCCTGTCCCTGGATTTGGGGAGGCCATTCACTCACTCCCACCTTCTACAGCTATCTTTTCCAGTGTCCCAGCACTCAATCTCAGGTCATCTGAGCTTTAATATTCTGTGCTATAAAGCTAACATAATCATTGCACTGTCTTAAGAGATGGGAACAGAACCGCTTAGGCAATGAAAAGGAAAAATAAAGGGAAACGTGTTATCACAAGCTGTAAATTAGGGAAGGATAAAGGAGAACTAAATTATACAAATAATGATTCTATAATGTACTAGCACATAAAGTGAAGCCTGCTGTCAAAACAAACCTTAAAAAAACATTTTTTTAATTTATAAGTAAAAATGGACACCATGGTTAATTTATGATAATACACCTCCATGATTTTCAGTTACAGCAAACTGATTGCTTGTCTCACTACATGGCAGCATAGTGATTTTAACTGCATCCTTGATCCATAATCCAATCCTTTTCACGGAAATCATGTTTACAATAAGTAAAAAAACAAGAGTAATATGTGTATTTATCAGTATGTTAAATAATCTTCTAAAAACAAAGTCTGGCAACACCATTGAATATCATTGTTGGCCTATGCCCTTGCTATTCTATAAACAGTTGTTTAATGTAAGTACTTAAAGTAATATGATGTCATAATTAGCCTTTCCCTAATGTTAGATCTACTGGATACCTATAATTTTACCACCTAGAATAATATGATCATAAACTAATCTCACTGGAAATCCACATCCCGCCCCCACCCCAAACAAAAAAGACCATAGTGAAGAACTTCTCTAAAGCAAACTTCACACTACTCAAGACTGGTGTGGTATCCTTCAAGGCCCCTGAGCCAGAGGAAACCGCAACCCAAGCTGTGGAAGCCCTTACAAATGCCTTCTATGAACACCTCCAGGACTGCATGGATCAGGCAATCCCAAATAAAACCAAGACTCTTTCCACAAAGGGCAAACGTCCAGTCTGGTGGACCCCAGCCATTAACAAACTTTACAATAAGAGGAGAAAGCTATTACATGATAGAACAAAATCCATAAAAGGGAAGTCACCCCTGATCATTATTAGTAAAAAATACGAGCACTCATAAAATCAACTAAGGCCAATTTTGAGAAAAATTGCCATGGATTCAAAGGACAATCATAAGGCCTTTTTCAGCTATGTTAGGAACCTGGGAGGAAACTCCCAGATATGCTCAGAATTAGTCCAAAATGATACAAAAATCACTGAACCCACAGACATTGCCAACATACTGGCAGACAGGTTCAGTGCAAACTTCACCCCCCTCCCCTAAAGGAGAGATAACTATCCCAGCCGAGTGTAGCCTCCCGGACATCTCAAATGCGCAGGTGAAAGCTCTCTCTAAAGCTAAAAACACAGCATCAATGGGACCGGATGGTGTGCCCGGCTGTGTGCTACATGAGCTAAATGAGGAATTAAACCCGCACATAAGGCAGCTGTTTAATCTCAGCCTTACCACAGGATACGTGCCCAAGGAGTGGCGTGACGGCAACTGTGGTCCCACTCCACAAAGGCGCCTCACGGACCCTGGTAATTACCGCCCATAAGCTTAACAAGTCTAGTCTGCAAAGCTATAGAGAGGATCATAATGGAGCTCATAAACAAAGATATAGGGGACTTGCAGACATTGGACCCGACCCAGTTTGGCTTTGTCAAGGGAAGATCATGCCTTTTGAACTTGGTCGACTTCTTCGAAACAGTCACCAAGGCCATTGATGAGGGAAAGGCAGTCCATACAGCCTACCTTGACCTTGCAAAGGCTTTCGACACAATACCCCACTCGGGTATTGTAGGAAAAACTTACCAGCTTAAATGTAAACCCATATGTCACAAGATGGGTTGCAAACTGGCTTAAGGACAGAACCCACAGGGTTAGAGTTGCTGGCGCTGTGTCAGACTCCAAGCCGGTCACAAGTGGTGTCCCACAGGGCTTGGTCCTTGGCCCCCTATTGTTTGGCATCTACTTCTCAGAAGTACAGGCCAACATGGGAGGACTTTGCTGACAAAGTTTGCAGACGACTGCAAACTGGGCCATAGTGAAAAGTGCATCGGACACGGATATCCTTCAGAAGGGACTCACGGAAACAGATAGCTGGTGCCAGAGCCATGGCCTGAAGTTAAACGCCAAAAAATGTATAGTCATACCCTTCGGGAAAAACAAGGTAATCCCAAGCTACCATATAGGTGGCAATACACTAAGCACAGAAGAGGTTATCAGGGACCTGGGGACCCAGGTTGACAGTGGCCTTTCTTTGACACTCACATTGCTAAAGTGGTTAGAAAGACCTTCTACATTGCCCACCTGATCATGAAGGGATTCACATCCAGATCTAGTGAGGTCATTGTTCCCCTGTACTCTTCACTTATCAGACCAATGATCGAGTACAATTCCCCATTCGGGATGTATCTCACCCGACATCTGCAGCAATTGGAGAGACCCCAAAAGTTCCTCACCAAAAGGATAAAGGACTCCAAAATCTGTCATATGCTGCCAGATTGAAGAAACTCCAGCTCTATTCAGTCGCATACCGTCTGCTCAGAGGTGACATGTGCCTGACATACAAGGCCATGTCCAACGCGGAATTAATGGACATGCTCCACCTCAAAAAATCCAAATCCACCAAAACCACTAGAGCAAGCGACTTAAACCTTAGCACGGATATAAATAGGACGTGCTGGAGGGATAGATTTATCACTCAGAAACTCCCTATGCTGTGGAATAAAATCCCAGTCCATGTGAGGCAGAGCACCTCGCTGACTCTATTCAAGAGAAATCTAGACCTGTGGATGGGAGATCGTAGGTTTACCCCGGGAATCATCTCTGTGTCACTGCTGGACAGAGGCACAACAAACTAATGGGCACAGTATTTTTTCATATAAGGGGTGGCGTAAGCCACAAAAATTTGGGCTAGGCTTATAAATGCCTTAGGGCAGATAGCCTAGTATAAACCTATGAACCTATGAACCTATGATACCATAATTAGCCTTTCCTTAATGTTAGATCTACTGGATACCTATAATTTTACCACCTAGAATAATATGATACCATAATTAGCCTTTCCTTAATGTTAGTACTAATGGATAAATATAATTTAAGTACTTAGAATAATATGATACCATAATCTGGCTCTTCCTAATTCTAGCTCTCACTAATACGTATAGTCTGTTAAGTACTTAGTAGAATATTATACTATGATCTTTCTCTCCGTAACAGTAGCTCTCATTGATACCTAACTTGAAGGCTGAAATTATAAAATGACATGCAGAAGATGATACAGCTTACATGAATCTGATAATTTATTTAAACAGGATTTTGTTTCGCAGTGACAGTTACCTAGCTGTCATATCTGAATTTTCCTGTGGCAGTGGTATAGCCTTCTCACCTATTTGGCTATAATAAAAAATAGAAAGCAATTCATTGAGCAATATTAATAATATCATGAGTAATCAATTTTGTCTAAAGCAAGTCAATAAATTAATTTACTTCTTAGTCAGAATCTTATTTGTTGTGTCATGAAATCATGGATATAAGGAAAAAGCTCTGTATACATACACATTTATTCTATTGTGTGATCTATAAATATATATATATATATATATATATATATATATATATATATATATATATATATATATATATATATATATATATATGGGTCACCTCCATTTCATAGACAGTTCATTTCACTGACAACGAAGTCAGGAGGCCCAATTCACCAAAAATTCATTTCACTGACACTTCATTTCACCGACACTCATTTAGTCAAAAATGATATATGGTCCATTCCCCAATGTAGAGTGACCCTGGTGTTAGAATATGTAGTAAGGGGGGTGTGGGGGGCTCATATTAGGGTTCTACAATACTTTTTTGGCAATAGTTATTCATTGCACTTGTAAGAATGCATCTGTATACTGTAAAACGTGCCCCCCACAACCCCCCTTACTACATATTCTAACTCCAGGGTCACTCTACAGTGGGGAATGGGCCATATATCATTTTTGATGAAATGAGTGTCGGTGAAATGAAGTGTCAGTGAAATGGGTTTTAGGTGAATTGGGCCTGCTGACTTGATTGTCAGCTGCTGGGGGGGATAAATTATGTCTTTAGCTATTGGTAATGGTAAATTCATACAAGGTGTTGGTAATAAGTACATTGATTTTGCATTGTCCTGGGAGAGGGAAAGGGAAGGTTTCCCTGTTGTGTCAGAATGGTGTGCCCATCCCTGGGAAGGATGTATCAAGTTTATCAGTCTTTTAAATGTCTATATAGTATTCCCAAACCTGACCCAGTAGCTATAACTTTAGTTGACTCCTCTGTTGCTAAGCCCTTAGTTAATTCCAATCCTACTCTTTCTAATAAGGATGGGAAAATTATTGATATGTATGGGAAAAAGTGTACACTTCTGCAACTTTAAGTTTCAGAATCTTGAATTGTCAGGCTCATATGTTGAAGTGTATTCAGACATACTGTGAAAGTACAAGGAATGTTTTATCTACAGTTTCTTTTTGTGAAGAAAAATCTGATTTAAAATAACTTAGTTTCTTCTACTGCACAAATTACTTTTCATTGTTTGCAGTATGTATATGACTTTGTTGATACTTCTTCCAGGGCTATGGCCACTGGTATGGTTTCAAGGAGGTTTGTTTGGCTGCATTCTCAGAACATTCCAGATGATGTTAAAAATGAGATTTTAAATTCTAACTTGGAAAGAGATTTGGTGTTTGGACCCTTTACTGCAGCACTAATCAAAAAGTGTGATAAAAGGGGCAAGCTGATCCAGGGAATCTCTAAGATTTTCAGCCGTGTTTTTCCAAATTGTCCAAGGGATTTTCTTTCTTCTCTTTTAATTTCAGCAAACATCAGAATAAACAGTCTGAAAAGAATTCAGGTAAATAGACATTTAAGAAGTAGCAAAGATCAGAAGTCTTAAACCTCCCAAAACCAAGGACAATCCAACAAGTCTAAATGACTATTCAAGAGACATTGAGACCCCCCTCCCACCCTGGCACTGTTTCTCTTCCAGAAAGTCTGAATTTCCATTTTTATGTGTTTTTTCAGATAAATGGGTTCTGAAAATCATTCATCAGTGTTACAGATGGTAGTGGGAAGATATTCCTCCTTTCCAGAGGATCATGCCTCATCCTGCAGATCAGACTGTTTTGTTTCCTTCTTTTGTTCATCACATGCTATCCCAAGGAGTGGTAGAACCAGTTCCTCCTTCCCAGGTGGAGAAGTGGTTTTATTCAAGGATGTTCCTACTCCCAAAGGAAAAAATGCTTGGAGACCAGCTCCAGATCTTTCTTTCCTAAATCTTTTTGTGCCCAAATTCAAAATGATGTCACTTGGCAACCTGTTGCCTCTTCTTCCGCTTTCAAATTTCCTGGTAACATTAGACTTAAAAGATGCTTATCATCACATTCCTATTCATACAGACTTCTGGCATTTCTTAAGGTTATGTGTGTCTGTCTCTCACATTATCAGTTCTCTGTCGTACCATATAGACTATCCACTGCACCAAGAGTGTTCACAAAGAGTCTAGCTCCAGGTATAGCTCATTGCAGGTTACAGGGTATCCACATTTTTCTGTATTTAGATGACTTGCTTGTCTTTGCAGAGTCTTTTTCAAAATGTCAGGAATTTCTGTCTTGGGTGAGAGATTCTTCTTTCCTTCTTTTTTGACTCCCTCACATAGGATTGTGTTCCTGGGATGTCAGCTAGACACCTCAGTTCAAGGAGCTTTTCTTCCATATGAAAATATATCTTTATTTAGATATTTATCTAAGTTTTTCAACTCATGCTTCATACACTGTGAGGGAGTACCTCAGGATTTTGGGTCTCATGGCATCTATGAGTCTCACAATACCCATGGCAAGACTCCACATGAGAAAGATATAGTGGTATCTGAAATCTGTTTGGTTCCAGCTTCAACACCCTTTATTTTTTTCAAATTCCAGTACTGGGGTTTGTCAGAAGAGAAGAAATCACTTAGTGGAGATGGCCGATATCCTTAAATCAAGGTCTCCCCTTTCCCTCTCTGCTCCAAAGCAGTCAGTCACTACAGATGCTTCAGACTTAGCTTTGAGAGCAGTTTCAGGCAAAATAAAATTGCAGGGGGTATGGAACACCAAGGACAGATACAAGCACTTAAATATCAAAGGGATGCCTGCTTTGATCAAGCCACATAATTCTCTGAACCATCTTTGGTTCCCAGGACCTGTTCAAGTGGTTACAGATAATACCACAGTGATATGGCACTTCAACAAGCAACAGGGAACCAGATCATACTTCACTTTGCAGACTAGCCATGTTAGCTTGAGATATAGGTTCACATCACAATTTCATTATACAGTTATCCTACAATCTAATGAAAGCAAAACTGTGTGGCAGACAAACTAAGCAGGACCATGGCAGACCCTCATGAATGGAAACTAGATCAGGGGGTCTTCCAAGATTTGATCCATCTGTGGGGAGTTACTGAAGTAGATCTCTCTGCAAACTGGAAAAATTCTGCTCCAGAACTCTCTGCAGGCAGGCCTGAAGACAGATTCCTTTTCTTTGGACAGGAATATTCCTGCATGCCTTTCCACCCTTTCTACTAATATCCAGGGTACTTCTGAAGATTCAGAAGGTATCCCCCAAGATCATTGTGGTGACTTCCTTCTGGCCCATGTAACCATGGTTTTCTCTTCTTTTGGAAATGGCCACAGATAATTAACACAAGCTTCCTTACAAAATGGATCTACTCACATAAGAACAGAGGTGATGTCCTTCAAGAATGCAACTGCAGTCCTTACATATGGGTTGTCCTGCCTCAGGCAGCCCTCGGTCGGCCGGATTCCAAAGTCTGGGTCCGGCGTCGGCTGTTGTCGCCTCCTCCCCAACGTCAGAGCGGCTGGGGTATAAAAGCATCAGCTGACGCCATCTTCCTCAGTCTTTCTTGCCGCACGGTGCCTGAAGCAGAAGCAGTTCGCAAGTGCCGGTCGGTCAGCTCCTGTGTTTTACGTATCCGAAGTCATCAAAAAGCTAAGTACCCCATTGGGGAACCTTTTCTTGCCTCAGCTGATGTCAGATAAAACTGCAAAAGTTAATAACTGTTTGTCTTGTGGTAAACAAATACCTCATAAGGACTTCCATTCTTACTGCCTTCCCTGCCTTGGCCCAGACCACGACGTCTCGGCCTGTGCTGCCTTTGCTTGCTTCAATAAGCACACACTCAGGCGCCGGGCAGAGTTTGCTGAAGACTTTTTTGGCGAAAAATACTCGTATACCATGCCGTCGGAACAACCGACATCACATATTTCCAAAAAAAGGAAAGACCGGGACCGACATTCTCGGCCCGCGACTTCCACCGACACCACGCCAAAAACTACCGCGAGTGCATTGGTCTCTTCTGAGGTGGTTATTCCACCGCATCAGACCGGCGACACCGCTTTACCGTTCACTTCGGCCCCGGAGCCTACGCTGGTGCCAGTTGTTGATTTTCCTCCAGAAACTGAAGCCCAAGATTTGCCCGAGACCATACCGGTGGACAAAGTTACTCCAGCACGTGGGGCGGCTAGGCCTCCGATGACCATGTCGATCAAGGCCTACACACGTGCTAAGGCTTCCAGCCAGGCTAAGTCTCACCCTCCTAAATCTTTGCCTCAGCCCACTACTGATAAACAGATCATGACTTTAGCTGCAGATCTAATTTCCTTAATCAGAGGTTCCCAGTCTCATCCTGACAGAGGTTCTCAGCCGCCTTCAGACAAAAGGCCCAGGGTTGAGCAGACAGACACCCTTTCTTCAGATGAAGCCTCTGGTGACTCTGATCACTCAGATACCCAGGAAGAGTCCTTCCAGGCCTACGAGGATTCTGATGCGGAGGAATCTATTCCTTCTGCCTCTCCTTCTGAGGAGATTTCTTTTGGGGAAATTCTCCACTCCATGAGAGAGCATTTTCAGTGGCAAGGCCAGGAATTCTCCGACTCCAGGAAATGGCTTCGTACCTTCCTTAAGCTTCCCCAGCACAGGCCTTTAGCTATCCCTCCAGTGTTAGATGTACTGGATGATGTGTACTCAGATTCGAGTGCTTCTCCTGATTCTCTCCCTCCTGCTCCTGTCAAGCCAGACAGATACTACAGGGTTCCTGAAACTCATAAACATCTCTTTAAGGCCCATTCTGTTGATCTAGAAACTATTTCCCAGGGGCCCAAAGGAGTGGCCACATCCACGGCCAAAAATCCTTTGCCCGCAGACAGGGAAGCTAGGTCCCTGGAGAGGTGGGGCAAAAAAGTTCATACCTCAACCACCCTTGCCATGAGGGTCCTTAATTGCCTTTTTCATATGTTTCAGTATCAGGATTTCTTGATGGATGACTTGCAGAAAAAGTTAACCTCTCCTGAGCCTTTAGATAGAAAGGCCTTGCAGGATTTGGTTCATAATACACAGCAGGTTAACAATCATTTTCTTCAGTGTGGTTATGATGCATTGGAAGCTTCATGTAGGTCTGCTATGACAGGGGCCGTCATACATAGACATGCATGGTTGAAAGAACAGGCATTGCCAGATCACATTAAAGTAAAGCTTCTAGATGCACCTCTGGAAAAACACAAGCTATTTGGTGCTAATGCTCAGGATGTGTTGAAATCAAATGAGGAAAAGGCTAAATCAGTGCAAACAGTCAAAGATTTCCTCCAGGTTCAGCCACCAAAGTTCAGCAGGAATTGGCCTTCTAAGAATTGGTCCTTTCCAGACACTGACAAGTTTCAAAGGGGAAAAAACAGGTGTGCCCGAGGGAGAGGGCAATACCGAGGCTCCTACAGGGGACGCCAATGGCAACCGACTAATCAGAGAGGTGGCGCAGGGACTTCTACTGCTCCACAGGGACAATCACAATGACTTGACTTTGACACCACCGACCAAGGCTCAGAGAAGCACCTTTAGGTGGAAAATTATCCTTATTTTCAAAAAATTGGCACATTTTAACAAGGGACAAATGGATTCTGGACATAATAGACCAAGGCTACAGGTTCCTCTTCCATACTTTACCAACAAGACAAGGCATGCCAAACCTGCCACAAAATCAAAGGGCAGAGGCATTCGTACAAGTTTCAAAGCTGATACAAATCAAAGCAATAGAAAAGGTTCCTCCTCAGGAACAAGGCCAGGGATTTTATTCAAGACTGTTCCTTGTTCCAAGAAAAGAAAAGCAATGGAGACCTATACTGGACTTGTCCACTCTAAACACTTTTCTCATTGTACCAAAATTCAAAATGCTGACGCTACAGCAACTCCTTCCCATGCTGGGCAAGGGGTCTTGGCTGGTTACTCTGGACTTCAAGGAGGCATACCTGCATGTCCCAATCAGACACAGTTGCAGAAGATACCTCAGATTTCTTGCAGGGTCAGAGCATTATCAATTCTCAGCATTGCCTTTTGGCTTATCTACTGTGCCCAGAGTATTCACGAAATGCCTGGCATCAGTAATTGCACACTGCAGACTCCAGGGGATACAAATATACCCTTACCTGGACGACTGCCTTATACAAGCGGACAGCAAGCAAGCCTTGACAAAAAACTTGAATTATGTCATTCACTTACTACAGGCTTTGGGATACAGTCAACTTTCAAAAATCAAGACTACTGCCATCCCAACAAATAATTTTTCTAGGAGCCAAACTAGACACAGAATCACAAATGGCTTACCTCACAGAAGAGGATCAAGAACAATTACCACATTACTTCAAAAGCCTAGCAAAGCTCACCCAGATGACTGCAAGGAAAATCATGCAGGCCCTGGGTTTCATGGCATCTTGCATTCTACTGATTCCACTGGCAAGACTACACATGAGAACTACAATGGTACCTAAAAAGTTTATGGTCTCAACACAGCCACAACTTGGAAGCAATTATCCCACTCATCCCATGTCTACAAAGGGAATTTTTGTGGTGGGCCCAAGCAAGCCAGTTAAACAAAGGTATGCCTTTCAACAAACCTCAAACAAGCCAAACCATTGCAACAGACGCCTCAGACCATGGATGGGGGGCGCACATGGAGGGCAGATGCATTCAAGGGCAATGGACCCCCCAGGAAGTGCATCTACACATCAATCAAAAAGAGATGTTAGCAGTGATTCATGCAATCGAGGCCTTTGGAAAAATATCTTCAACAAGGTCATCTGCTAATAAAGACAGACAACACCACTGTTATGTGGTACATAAACAAGCAGGGAGGTACTCATTTTTACCCCCTTTGCAGACTAACAATGACTCTTTGGGAAAAGTCCCTGAAACTGAACATACAGCTGCAATCCCAGTTTGTTCCGGGCAGGGACAATGTTCTGGCGGACAGTCTAAGCAGAAACATCATGGACCCGCACGAATGGATGTTGCATCCAGACATTATTGCACAAATAACTCATGCATGGGGGAGGCCGGACATAGATCTCTTTGCCTCCCACCTCAACCATCATCTGAAAAAGTTCTGCTCGAGGACACACCATCCACAAGCCTGGAGAATAGATGGTCTCTCCTTCAGCTGGAACTCTCTAACAATCTATGCATTCCCACCTCTACCATTAATGACCAAGGTGTTACTGAAGATCAAAGCAGAGCAACCAAAAGGCATCTTAATAGCTCCAGATTGGCCAAGACAGCACTGGTATCCATTACTAAGGAGCATAACTTGCACCAAGCCGTGGCCCCTGCCTCAATGGCCTCTACTCTTGACTCAGCACAATTACAGGACGGTTCATCCCAACCTGCAAACTCTGCAGCTGACAGCTTGGAGGGTTCCATGATTTCTCCCCATATCTCTCTCTCCAAGGAAGTTAAACAGATATTATTGGAAGCATGCAGATCTTCCACCAGAAAGACTTATTCAGCCAAATGGAAGAGATTCAACATCTGGAATACCAACAAGGGTCAGGATGCATCAGTAATGAGCATTCCACAGATACTGGAATACTTGGCAGAAATGCTGCATAATGGACTTTCCTATTCTTCCATAAAAATACACGCTTCAGCAATTTCAGCAAAATACAACACTGATCCACCTGTGTTTTCACATCCTTTGCTAAGACAATTTCTAAGAGGGATAAAGAATATCAAACCTCCCAGAAAACCACCAGTGCCTGCATGGGACCTCAACTTCGTGTTGGAAAAATTAACTCTTCCTCCTTTTGAGCGAGCAGCATCTACAGAATTGCAATTTCTTTCCTGGAAAACAGTTTTCCTGTTGGTAATTACCTCAGCAAGAAGAGTTTCGGAGATACAGGCCCTCATGGCAGTACCTCCATTTCTCATTTTTCATCAGGACAGGGTTTCTTTAAGACCCAATCCCTCTTTTATGCCAAAAGTGATATCCAGGGTGTCTCTAAATCAAGCAATTCACCTGCCTACCTTCTTCCCCAATCCTCAAAATAAAGGGGAAAAGCTGCTGCACACTTTGGACATACACAGACAACTACACTACTACTTGGACAGAACAAAGGCCAACAGAAAGTCTGACCAACTATTTGTAGCATACACTCCTGGAGTGCAAGGAAAGGCAATTTGCAAACAAACAATTTCAAAATGGATTGGACATTGCATCAGATTCTGTTATTCTTTCCATGGAAAGGGTGTGCCAGCCAATATCAGGCCACACTCCACCAGAGCTACAGCCACCTCCACAGCCTTCCTAAGAGGGGTGGCTACAAAGGACATTCTAGAAGCTGCTACATGGAGCTCCGTACATACATTTTCCAAGCACTACAACCTGCCTTTATATTCCAGATCCCGAGCAGGCTTTGCTTTGGCAGTCCTGCAGGGCATTTTAGCTACACCATCCTTATCTTAGAGCCTACCACCCCCAGCTTGGCTATGGTATTCAACCCATATGTAAAGACTGCAGTTGCATTCTTGAAGGACATAGTACAGTTTTGTACCTACCATAAATGTAGATGTCCGATAGATATGCAACTGCAGTCAGGTTTTCCCTCCCTCCTACCCCTCTGTGTATTGGGTCCACTTCCCTCCTTTTATACTTAGCTGGGGATATCTGTTATGGTGCATCTGTTTATTGCTATTGTGTATGTCTGGAATTTTTTATCCAGTTCTAAATTTAGCCTTCCTTGGAGGGCACCTGGCATCTGGGGCAAGAAACACTGAGGAAGATGGCGTCGGCTGATGCTTTTATACCCGAGCCACTCTGACGTCAGGGAGGAGGTGACAACAGCCGACGCCGGACCCAGTCTTTGGAATCCGGCCGACCGAGGGCTGCCTGAGGCAGGACAACCCATATGTAAGGACTGCAGTTGCATATCTATCGGACATCTACATTTATGGTAGGTACAAAACTGTACTTTTTTTTACACATCAACATCAATCATCTTCAAATGACTGCCTGGATAATAGGGTCTTAATTCCTTTTAAGGACCTGTTTCCAGAGGATGTGCAGCAGGTACTAATGGAGACAAGAAAGCCTGCTACTAGAAAATTGTATATTAACAAATGGAAAAGGCTTTCTAGTTGGTGCCAACAGCATAACCAACATGTATTCAGGTCTAGTTGTTTGCTGATTTTACAATTTTTGTATGTTACTATGCTATGGTCTTTCTTATTCCTCTATCAAGGTTCATTTATCTGCCATTTCAATATGTCTGACTATGGATCCTCCTTTGTCAAGTCAACCACATGTCAAAATGTTCCTGAAAGGGGTTTTGCATAAGAGGCATCCAAGTAAAGCACTGGCCCCTCTTTTGGATCTTAATTTTGTGTTAGAACAACTAACACTTTCTCCATTTGAACCAGCTAATCTAAATGACTTGAGGTTGTTAACATGGAAAACAGTTTTATTGATTGCTCTGACCTCTGCAAGAAGGGTATCTGAGTTTCAAGCTCTTATGGTGAGTCAAACCTACCTCATTGTCCACAAGGACAGGGTTTATTTGAGAACTAATCCTTCTTTTATGCCTAAAGTGGTATCCAAGTTTGCTTTAAGTCAAAATATCCATCTCCCCATTTTCTTTCCTGAACCTAAAATGAAGGAGAAAGGATACTCCATAACTCGGATGCCCACAGACAACTCGGGTACTATCTTGACAGAACTAAATCTTTCAGATCATTGGATCAGTTGATCATTTCTTGTGAAGGAAGAAGGAACAACCAGCATCAAAACAGACTATTTCCAAATGATTGTCTAAGGCTATTATCTTTTATTATACTCACCATGACAAATCTATTCCAGGCGGGATCAAGGCCCACTGTACAAGACCTTGACTTCGTCTATGGCTTTTTGGAAGCTGCTACTTGGTACCCTGTACATACTTTTACAAGGTACTACAAGGATTCTTTCCTTAGATGTAGATCATGCTTTGCTAGGACCACACTCCAGGGGCTCCTGGACTTTTCTCCTTCCACTTCCCAAATATAGTTAGCTATGGTAATCCACACATATAGCTAGGGCTACTGCAGCAATGATCAATATGAAGAACATAGTACAGTTGTACAAGTTGAACTTATCATAACAGTAGCTGTTTGAGTGATCACTGAGGCAGTAGCTGCTCCCTCCCTTCACCCCCCAGTGTTTTTTGTGTATTTTTTATGCAGGGTATGGACATTTGTTTTTTGTTATTCCCAGCCTTGCACTTTCCCTCTCTCTGCTGGCAGGAAATCTCTGAAGGACTTTGCTCCTATATTTGTCTTTTAGTCAGCTCAGGGCAAGCAGCTTGACAGTTTGGGTGAGTGGAGGGTGGCTTGAAGCTTTGAAAGCTGGCTGGCTGTTGTATCCTGGGCAGGATATAACCTATATAACTAAGGCTACTGCAGCAGTGATTATTCAAATATATACTGTTATGGTAAGGTTAACTTACACAACTGTACTTTACATAGTAACCTTCATGCAACCATTTTAATTGATTGCAGGATTCTACATTCCTATTATTGTAGAATCAGAAGGCTGTAAAATGTTTGGTATTATATTCAATTTTTACTGTTTCAGTTGTTGTTTGATTGCTTCTCTCTGAATTATTATGCCACCATGCTTCATTATATAACATAGTGTAGAAATACAACTATACTATATTATGTAATACTTGTATGATGCAATATCTCTTTGCAGCTCATTGTAGTATTACTATATATTATGTAATGTAACAGATGTTTACTCTGTAAATAATGGATTTTATTTGTTTATTGGCCTGTCATTCGATTTACTTTGTTTAACTAATAGGATCTTGAATGAAAAAATGGATCTTATTAGGCACTTCATGTACCTTTACAAACATACAAACAAACACACACAAGCAAGTAAATAAACAATGTAAGGTAGTTTCTTTACTGAAATTGCCACACACATATGGGTTGTCAGTTATTGAAAACATGATATGACATTTATATCATGAGTAAAACATGTCTGCTCCTTCTTTCCTTCATATCAAAATATCACGCTATAGAATATTGTTTGAATTTTTTTTTTTAGTTTCTAGACAACATTTTTGGCATATTACTAGAAGGATGTCCTCCGTTCCCCAGAAATAACTGACATAAATATTATTCTTTTGCTAAGGTAGAACAAAAAAAAATGGGTGGCCACTCATATTTAGTACCATAGTTGAAAGTAAAGGTGATACCAGTGACTACAGCTAAATAATCTTCTCAGAGACATTTCTTGTGGAAGGTGGGAACTACATATTTTCCTCTGTAAACGGGATGCCTTTGCATGCTGCCTACATTGAATAGTGCTAAAGGAATGTGGAGCCATACATGCTTCACTGTGCCATACTGCTGAGTTTATGGGTTGGGAGATCATGCAATGAATCTTTGATTATTTCTATGTTACCTTAATCCCAGGATATGCATTATAATAGCAGCTACAATAACAGAAAAAAAATGGAGAAACAACTAGGAAATAAATAGAATCAGTGGACTTCTGTCAACTGATTAACTATAGTATTGACTCAAAAAAAAGGAAAATATTGACATAACCAGAGATATCAGTAAATGCACTTAGTAGGGATGCTACATAGGTAAGGTAGGATTTAAAATGCAATGAAAGTAAATTACATGATTGAGCCTAGCCACATAGCTATGTGACTGGCCATGTTTGTGGAAAATAACAAATTGGCAAAAACAGAACCCTCCTTCTTAAAAGCGATTGTAATCACCATAGAACATAGAACATAAAATCAATCTGTGTCTGACTGAATTTTAATGCATCTCATATATATATCCATGTACTTTTTACTTTCCCAGTCCTATACCTCCTACAGTTTCAACGTGACCTTTCAGGAGCTCAAACCCAATTTTTTTGCTGCTCAAAACATTGCAAGTCAATCTTGTGACCAGGATAAGAATTCCAATAGCAATACCAAGATATACCTTGTGTCGACCCTATCATGGTGTGTGTGGCTGTTGGGGAAGTGGCATATCATTGGCAGTTACACTCCAGGTATGTCTCATCATGAGATCTACGATGCCAATTAGAAATTATTATGCAGGTATGTATCTTATGACTATTTACCAGCAGTTCAGCTCACACAGCATCATACGAGTCCTTTTTTATACTGTTAAGGCCTATTCTTTGCAAGCACAATTAATTTGCAGTTAGTCCCACATTTAGCAGTACTTATCAACATCCAGAAATCAGATTCTCTCCATATTCTTTTTATATTGGTTTATTTTGCTTACTCTTTATATTGTAAAACAGAAAACCAACATTATTATCTTTTAGAATTTCAAAATTCTGTAGCAGTTTGATATCGTGCAATGCATATCATGCAGGGCATATGACATTTTAAACCAGAAATTTTAAAGTCTTGGGAGATGCATTTCATTTGTTAAAGCAATTTATATGTACAACTGTATACAACTTTATATGTCTTCATATTTCTATGAACACTTGAAACAATCTGAAAAACAATTTCTTTGAACACCAATATTTTTTTTTTAAAGGCAAGTTTCCTAATTGCCCAGTGGGATTTCTTGTGCAGTGGCCTATCATGAAACCAATGTTCTTCAGTAGTATTTACAGTAATGACAAGTGTTGTTTGTACTGGGATTACAGACACAAGTTTGTAAAATTATCAAAAAAGAGTTTTAAGAATGACAATTACTTGTGAAAAGATATCTCCATTTTCTTAGTTGTTGCAGGATCCTTACTATTTTTAGCCAAATAGAGATCAGGATTGAACAATAACAAATGTTTGCTTTGCTGCACACATTCTCAATAATACAGACTTTTCTGTATGATATGCTCCCTAGCATGTCTCATTAAATCCATTGTTCTTTATTGTATTTTTAAGCCCCTTTTCTTATGCACTTTGTCACGCATGCATGACTTTTGTATCACTTACTGATGGAATTCTGTTTTTAAATTCATACCTAATCAAAGTGAATGGAGTAGTCCCAATTATGGGCTGTGTGGGATGTCTCTACCGTCCTAGCATGCTATTTAACTACTGTCTCCAAGGAATATTTTTCATGTTGGCTATTCTTTTGGCTTTTCTATTCCTGCTAAAAATGTCTACAATTGAGATGAATATATATCATCCTTTACTATGTTACAAAAAAATGAGATTTTGCATAACAGTTGAGATGGTGGGAGACTGACTGCAGTGCGGTTTTTCTATAACTGCAAGATTGCAGCTCTCATTGCTTTTGTTACATCTGTCTTTCATATTTTTATATACTTTCAATGGTTATTTTTATTTGCACATTGGACTGAGGACAGTGTAGACTGGATGTTACAAGTCTAAAATCCTACTTGTGCACAAATATTTAGACTTTCTGAATTTTTTTTACTGTGGACCATTGTCAGTTATGAGAAAATCAGATGAACCATTTTCAAAAAATATAGACTTTAACGCATGAATCACACTTGCACTTGTGTCTGTCTGTTTGATTATTTAGGGATTTTAGAATATACTCTTGCATGTATGAGATATGTGGCTTCTTTGAACTGAAACAAATCTGTGGCAGTTTGGCTGCACTGATGATTTTGGATCTGAGCATGCTAACTTCTCTTCTGACATTATTGTTGTTGTGCTATGTATAGCATATGGTACAACTGTTTGCTACTTGACATTTTTTAGGAGTTGTCAGTCTCTAGTCTTGCTGTTCTCATGTCTGATCTCACATTGAGAGATAATCAATTATGTTTACATCCTTTAAATCTTTAACTACCTGAACAACAGCTCTCTGGAATATCTCTGGTGCTGACGGAATGCAAGCAAGAGTCTGAGGAACCCATACCTTTTTAATAGGTTATTAAATAGGAGCAGCTAAGCCTTTTGGAGCCCAAGAAAAAACTCTCAATTGGTGCAACTCCAACTGGAAGAGCAAAAAAAAAAAAAGACCAATAGCATGTCCAAACAGGAAGTTTTATTGACAGTTTTAATTATTTTCAGAGTAAATCATTTAACTGCCTTGTGATGCATAATCAAACACATTGCCTTAGCAATTTAAACAAACCACAGTTTGCTGTCTCCTAACACATTAAAAGTAAAACATGACTGAGTGACATCATGCTTTTGTTGCATGAAGTTTTAAAACACTATTGGATACAATCATTAGATCCAAGGCATTTTGTTTTATTTAGAATTCACCATCTCCCCTCCCTATGATCTACCATGATATGTACAAGTACTGTTCAGCAAGTCATCACAGAAAAAAACTCTACAGTACAAATTGCATCCAGGATGGAACTAGTGCAAATCAAATATAATTGATGTACATTAGAGCAAAGCAAAATACAATGACCCTGCGACCAAACCTTCCTCAGAAAATCTTTAAGGGAATAGCCTTTCTTCATTCAGCTAACAATAATAACTAACACCCTCAATGAATTAAGATCTCACATCTCCCTCATTAAATGGTGTAGCATTCATTGAAAGTTCAATCAGTAAAAACAATAATTAAATAGATAAATACAGCATTGCTGAATTAAGTACTCGTATATCTTTCTTCCCCAATGCCCCTCATTAAAAGCTTAATCAGTAGAAATAATCAAGTAATAATATATAAAAATAGCCTTTGCATTAAGAATTCTTATGTATCTTCTTCCCTTAATACAACAGCTAACAAAGTCACAAACTCCATTATATAATGACAAAGATAATCAGTACTGGCAGCAATGACAGGAGGATACCTCACAATTTTGCCTCTGTGCTATTCCTTACAAATCAGTTACCACTTTGTCTCAAAATTAAAGACAAATCCAGAAATAATAATCTGACAAGGACTATTCAGGGACACTTAAAATATTAGTACCGTTAACACGAGTCATTGACAGAATAAGAGAATGTGAATTAATGTACCTTTTTTGAAGTAAGGAAGTCTATTATAATTCAAATTGTTGTCATTATTCATTTAGTGCAATTCACTATCTGTTTCTCTAAAAAGCCAGTTTGGTAGCTGTGTGCAAGGCCAAACTACATTTATGCATCACATTTTAATTGATGCATCCACCACCAGTCCAATCCACCATACCTCTTAACTAGTTGTCCAAATTTTCACAGACTATCCAGATTTTCTTTGCTTCATATTTTTGGTCTGTTCGTCATAAAATTAGCAGTTTTCTTGCAAAGCACTGATGACTGAAGTCACTAAATGACAGACATTTGAGTTTTAGACTTCCGTTTCTTCATAAAATGCATGCTAACACAAAACCGGTAATTCTAATAACTGTATAAGTTTATAAGAAAAATATTTAAAATCTGTCTCTAATCTTTGGCCTTTGATCCACCACTATTGATTGAAGTCACTAAATGACAGACATTTGAGTTTCAGACTTAATTCATCCTAACGTAAACCATGTTATTCTAGCAACTTTCAACTTTCTTTCTTCTGTATTTATGGATTGTATATGCTTAGTTTTGTATTACAATGAACAGAATTTTTATTTCACAGTTCCCTTTAAATTAAGTGTGCCTTTTTGATTACTCTTTTGATTACTCATTAGTTTAATTAAGAGAATGTAATTGATTTTATGCGTATTATATAAATGCTTCATTTTATGTTGATTTACATTCTGATGAAGTCTATATTCTGGTGGGCGAAACTGCTTAATAAAAGTCGCAGTTTTTAAATTTGTGGTGGTCTGGTGGTTTGGCAGTCTCAATACTATATTCTGTTTGATTTAACTTTCTAAATTTATTAGAGCTATATTTAAAATATGTCCCTATTTTTGGCCTTTGCACACTCTCACCATTATTTTTTGGTCTTTGTGCACTCTCACCATTATTTTTTGGCCTTTGTGCACTCTCACCATTATTTTTTGGCCTTTGTGCACTCTCACCATTATTTTTTGGCTTTGTGCACTCTCACCATTATTTGTTGGCTTTGTTCACATTTCTTGCACTAACAGGTTGAGACTATTGATTTGCTGTCCACCACCCACCACACATAGCACTTGATAATATCCTGATTCTGGTCTGGAACATCTGAACTGAATGAAAATATATATATTCTTTCTTCATTATGAAACTCTGAGACAGACAATCAGACTATGTAAACTCACTGTGTCACTAACACTTACTCCTTCCTTGTCTGTTGTCCATTTCTTCCTGTTCCAGCCCTGAGCATAGGCTTCAGGTACAGAAAAAGCAGGCACCCAGGTCATCCTCTATTCCACTCACTTTCTACTTTGTGCAGTCAGGGCTCAGTGCAAATTCCACTTTGAACTTTTAATTCAGGACCAACAACAAATTAAAAAAAAAGAAAGGAACTGCAAGATCTGCACTAAGCACTTGAAGCAAATTGTTTCAAGATTTAGAAATTAAATGTTAAAATGAAATAACTGCTTACTAGGCTGCAAGCAAATTAACCTAAACAAATAACAGATAGTTCGCTTGCTGTGAGCACCAGAGATAAAGCCCTATAAATCCTTCTCTGAACCACCCCCTCCACGTGTCCAGCCAGTCAGAAGTCTTTGAGGCAGTGCCAGAGCCTCATCCCATAAATAAAACATAGGGATGAGCAGATGACGACAATAAATGATGTGGAAAGGGGGGGGGGCCACTGGAGTTTCGCATGTCTGTGTTGGACTTTTTTTGCAGTTTCTCCTTTTTCCCTTAAAGGGAAAAAATATATATTTGTATTTTTTTTCTATTTATTTAGCACGAATTGTGCCCTCTGCAAGACAGCACCTGATGTGATTGCCTCTTTCACACACCCTTTCTATGCTACTGATCAAATGTACACAAATTGGAGCTTGTATCTTTCAGTGAGAAAACTTTGCATTTTATATTTTTGAGACAAATTATTTAACTGTAAGCACTATTCTTTTTTAATCTACTGTTTGTTTCTGCAAAACTTACAAATGCAGATATTCTGACAGTATGACATCATGTCACATTGTGTCAGGAGTCTTAGTTAATAACTTATAAGGACGTAAAATAGAGTGTAAACTTCAAGGAGTCTTTACTGAAAACTGAATTTTGGAATGTCTGTGTATCACATGATATATTAATCACTATAGCTATCTCATTAGCATGTAGTCATTTATATCTCATATCTAATATTACTCACTCTGGATTCTTGCATCAGCACTCCTGCATTTCTATACTCCAGCTTTTGATTAAAACCTGTTTGTTCAAGACTGTTTTAATAAAATTAATTGACCTATATTGGTTTTCTTTGCAGGCCACCATATATTCACATGCAAAATGGGTATATATGAAATTTTGCCAGTGCGGCTCCAGTAAAGATTTTCTTATTCTTTTATGGAGAAGATAATTTTTTACATGGTCTGTACTGAGTTACTACATTTTGTAGGTGCAGTCCATAAGGACACATACTCCCACTGTTTACCCTCCACCCAAAAAGAAATTATGTTTGCAGTAGAACATTAACTATGTCAGATAAATTTTAATTGGATTTGTAATGATTCTGTATCTTAAAAAAATGCCTTATAGAAATAATTCATAACTTAGAATCAAGGTGGACAATCCCTCTTTTCTTCAAAACTTTTAATGATGTATATAACCAGCACCTAAGACTCAAAAAGCAAAATGCAAAGGAGCAGATAGGCTGTATAATATAAGGAAAATCAATATTTAACAGCCACAAGACACTCACTCCACAAATTTTCTCCCCACTTTTTCTCAGTCCAGAACATCAGGTTGCTCTATCTTTCGACAAGGAAATATGGTACATGGGCATGTTTATTAAGGAAGTATAGGAATCTAGTACCATGGTCTTATGAGCTATGAATTATCTGTACCTCGGCCTTAAGAGCTATGAACTGTCTGCACAGTTGACTACTTATTTCTTGATACATCCAGGAGACATTAAAGGAACTCCCAGGTAATAATGAAAAAGATTAAATAGAGAAACTTGATGCCACAGCTGACAAGGTTGGTGTCTTCCCATTCCATTCTCCTGCATTCTATTACATTCCAATATGTTAACTGGCAGCAGAAGGAGACAGTGCACCTGTCTCTTCTGCCCTTTTAGTGAATTTAACATTGTGTCCCCTCCATACCTTCCACTCCACTTTTTCTCCACCTACTCCAATTCCTCTTGAATGCCTCTGTGGATTTCCTCTTTACCACTCATTCTAATAGGCCATTCCACGAATCCACAACCCTCTCCATGGAGGTTACTTCTGGAGATTCAGGAAAGAGTTAGTCCTCGCAATATACTGGCTGCCTCCCCTTCTTCAGTTGTCCTGCTTATTCAAAATAATGCTCTCACATCTTCAAGACATGATTTTGTTCAACCGTATCATACTCCCCCTTTTTCTTCTGGTGTCTGTTCATAACTTTAGCTTCTCTAGTCTCTTATCATACTGTCTCCCATCCATCCCATACTGTTTTTCTGCTGGCTTTTTTCCACACTCCTTTCAGACTCGTGGGACCAGTAGAGTGGAAACATTGCCTATTTGATTGTGGAGTCAATCACCCTGAAGATTCACTTCAACATTTTTTTTACTACTGCCACTGCCTCTTACTCTGCCCCTGGTGGTTCATTCCTGGGTTGGTCAAGTTCATGTTTGTTAAGGTACTTTTAATATAGTGCCATTGCAATAAGTAAACCAAACAAAACATTAAATCAACAGTTGCCAAAATGGACAGTTATGAATAGGTGAGATAAAATATTAATAAGTCAAAATAAATCATATGCTAGACTAAAGAATGTACAGAACCCAACTGCAACAAGTAAAACAGACAAAAATTCAATCGCAGTTGCCAAAATGCACAGCTATGAATATATGATATAAAATAGTAATAAATCAAGATAAGTCTTATGCTAGACTAAAGAATGGTTTGTTAGGGACATTTTCACTTTTCCATTCTGTTATTTTGTCATTCCACATCCCTAGAGTATTTATTACATGTTTATTTCCATTGTTAGGCATAACCTATTTTTCCTTATCTGGACAATTGTCTGGTAACAGTTCAGTCATAGGACCTGTTGCTACATCACATCGGTCTAACAGTTACGTGTAGTGCTTGGGGATCAAAATAAACTGCAATAAATAATCCCTGATCAGTGAAACTTCAGTGACTATTTTGGGGGCTGCCATAAACTCTAACATGAGTATTTCCTTCCTAGGGGAAAACAGCTGAAATTCAGAATGTGAGGAATCATTGTCTCAAAAGCAGGTAGTTGCACTAAAGCAATATATATATCACAATGAGATACATGTAGTTTTATATCCTCACAGTACATATGAAGACACAGCAGATGTCCAATAATATTTGGAAACTGTTTTAGCTTTCTATAAACTATCACACCTTTCCCCCAACCTCTAAGGAAGGACTTTCTATTGAAGATGACTTTGTCATCCTATTCACAGGGCTACTCCAACTTCTTCTAAAAGGAGCATAACAGCTAACAACAAATTCTTCAGATTATGTTTTTGGAGCCTACCTTTGCAATCTTTTAGTACTAAACAACTGATCTCAACAAGAAGACTTCCTTCAAATCATTCTGAGAAGTTGAAAGCTTTGCCACAGAGCTACAAGAGCTTTTCTAATCACATTCTTTCCAGTTCACTTTCAAATCCACAAAGACAACACCATAATATGAGGAGATAATTTTGATCTGGTTTTCTGAGTTATTTGGCACAATTTACACCCTTCTGCAGTAGCTCCCTGTCAGAGGTGTAAGGATGGATAATGCAAGTCCCAGTAAAGAAAATAAATTGTGTTTCAAACAAAGTAACAATGTTTCACTTTTCAAGCTTTCTGGAAAGGGGTATTTACCCTCCTGGAATCTCTGATGTTGGGGGCTACACCCCATATGCCTGCTACTTTTGTAGGCTAACTCTTGAGATTACAGTACCTCTACCTTATAGCAGTGGAATACCCTGGAGATCTGCAATCTCAGAGTTGGTCTGTATTCCTCTTCACACTTGCAATTATGCTAACTTTGATACCACAGTTCCGCAAGTGTTCAATAGGCATCCTTCCACGGTGCATTTTCTAGAACTACAGAATGCTTTTCTTTCTGCCACTCACCTGATGACCATCAGGTCTCCTCTTTAGTCATCCAAATAGCCTGTTCATTCTCCTGAAGCTTCCAGCAGTGATGGTCATATGAACAGGGGAGAGACCATCGTTCTGTGGATTGGACAGATTTTAAGACCTAAACTAGCATGCTTATTCTAGCCGTACTTGCTGCTTCTGACCTGAGAAGTAAGCATCCTCATGTCTTTGGGGCCACACTCTCCAGTGGCATGCAATGGGACACTAAAGGACCATGCTCCACTTCCATGGCAGCACATCTCCTCTGTTGCAGCCCTGCACATCTTTCCTTGCCTGCACTCTGCTGTGTTCTCTGTAAACATCAGCAACAAGGAAGAAAAACTCCTCCCTCACACACATCCCTCAGTCCTTAATTGAATTAAGTGGGCATATTCATTTCATTCACCTCTCTCCCCTCATCTGCTCCCACAGTTGCAGGACTTCTAATTGAATCCCCAGTATTCTGGGTCGCAGCAGGACTCTTTCTCTAGTCTATGCCATGGAACTGACAAACTTAAGACTATGGAATTGACTATCAGACCTGATTGGAAGGCAGATAAATCTGACTCATTAATTAGCACAGCATCCACAGACTTTTTAAGACATTGTACAAATGCAGACCATGCCAGGGGGTATCTATTTGTCACATATCTCGACAGACAGCTCTAAACTTTTTGTTTCCTACTGCCTCACTATTCAGTTTCCATGCAGTTTAGGCTGACTTTTTGCTTCCAGTCCATTCCCTTTGATTCAGAAAGTTACTTATTAAAGAGGAGCAGAACAATGTCAGTTTTATATGCATAACCAGTCAAAGTACTTTGACCCGACCTCAAGACATTGAATCTAATAGCTTGGAGGATTTAAGTTTAATAACTGTCATTTATTTTACCATATTCTAATAATCCCAAAGGAAAACAAAATATTTACCCACAAATAAAATATGTACAGATTTGAAAAATATTTGTTTCTTTGGTTTCTTGGGCTGGCAGAAAAGGGATAGAGCAGTGCATTTCCCATTTGCAAGAATCTTAATTACTTCAACCCTCTACTGGGCTGGAATATACCCTTCCATCAAATTATGTTTCTGCTTTTTCTGTGAATGTTCATTCTGTCTATATATTACAGTAAAATTATCAATGAAAGTTTTCCTGAAAGGGTGTTGATTTAAGGTCTCAAAGATGACATATTTCTTCCACAGGATTTAACATTTATACTGGCAAAGCTACCTTTATCACCACATGACACACTGGATATTTAAAATTCTGTATCGGAAAACCCTTTTTCTTGTTGCAGTAAGTTCAGGAAGCAGGATCACAAAGTTACTAATCCTGATGTGCATGGCACCTTACACTGCCTATCATAGCAAGCGAGTGTTTGAGGACTATTCCTCTTTTCTTATTGAAGGGAGTCTTAACAGTCTATCTTAACCAGTCTGTTCAACTCCTTGTTTACTAACCAAGCTAATAAAATAAAAGGGAGCATCACCAGTTTATGTTAGATGTACACAGTCAACCACAATATTAAACCAGCAGAACTCACAAATAATCTAGCCTCAGCCACAACACATGGCACACATACAATACGCAGATGACTCAACCATCATCTGCACAGCCCACTCCCTACTCGAACTGCAAAAAGTCACACAGGAAGCATTTTCCTCTATTGAAACTTGGTTATCCAATGCCCAACTAATACTTAACCCAAACAAAACAAAATTACTAATCTTCCAGCCCACCAAACTTACCTTAGACAGCTCTCACTTTAACATCACAGCAAAAGTCAACACCACCATCCATCCTACAGAACACACCAAATTACTAGGAGTAGAAATAGACAGTAAACTGAACGTTGACATTCACATTTCCATGACCATCAAAAAAAAGTGCACAAAAAACTAGGACTATTATATAGAAATCAGCAACTACTTACCAAAGCAGCTAATCTTATCTCTTCCCTACGCTACACCTCTCCAATATTTACTAACCTTAGACAATGCAACCTAAATAAGCTCGAAACCTGCTACAACAAAATCATCAGATTCACCACAGGGGCTTCCTACCATACTCACCACTGTCTCTCACTAGCAGAACTGAGATGGCTCGAGCTCCCCCACCTCCTTCAATGGTACCAACTCGCAATAGCCCACAAACTAATAAACCAACCACAAAAAGTCCCATCTCCAGAATCTACTCCAACCCTACATAACCACGAGACCACTAAGATCCAGCCACAAAAACCTCCTACAGGTCACAACAGCCAATAACTCTGCTGGAGAAGCATAATTCTTCTGCACTATAGCCAAACTCTGGAACTCGCTCCCATCCTCAATTACCTCTGTAACTTCTTGCACCCACTTCAAATCCTTACTAAAATCACACTTAGAAACTTGCCAGATATGCCCTTGCAACCCCACCAATACCATCCACTCCACCCACCCATTACCCCTCTCGGCCCCCTATCAACAACCTACTCTTTGCAAGCTTGGCTACTCATGTTCCCAGCTACCTACCACATAGTACTAACTTCTTGTAGCAACAACTGCTAATGGCTGTTATGTTCCTCAAAAACAGATAGTATCAATTGTTCACTGATGAATCCATATTTTAAAATTGTACTATGTTCTACAGCTGTATTGCATCTGTTTTATTCTTGTCTTATGTCCTCAGCTGGACTAATGTCTATATTTTAAATGCTATGTTTTTTAACTGTACAATGTAAGTAATACTTAATGTGGAGCTTTTCCCCCCATGCCGCCGCTGAAAATGGACCTCTGTCCAGTTGGACTCTCTCGGTCAACAAATGTAAATAAATAAATAAATAAATAAATAAATAAATAAATAAATCTGGGTGGGGTGGTTGAGGAGAAGGGAAGTCTGAATGAAGAGGTCAAAGCTACAATCAGAGGGGCTGCAGCCAAGTGGCATAGATTGTCAGGTGTAGTCTATGACAGAAGAATGCCAAAGTAGTTGAAAAGTAAGGTGTACTAGACAGTGGTTCTACCAGTACTACTGTATGGTACAGAAACCTGGGCAGTAAAGGCAGAACAGTTGAAGAAGCTAGAGGTGATGGAAATGAAGTGCCTTGAGAAGGGTATTAGGATGCACACTGTGGGACAGATGAAGAAATGAGGATGTATGAGCAGAAGCCAAAGTAGCTCCAATTGCAGAAGAGATCAAAGAGAACAGATTATGGTGGTTTGGACACGTGCTGAAAAGCAGAAGACAATCTGGTGAGGAAGATTTGGGACAGACAGGAAGAAGGTAAGAGGAAGCGAGGACCACCAGCAAAGAGGTGGCTGGATTATGTGAAAGATGATCTGTGACAGTCAGGCATGAGTGTTGAAAAAGGCAGGAGTGTGGCAATTGGCACTGAATAGAGAGAGTTGGTGACAGTTAACATGATACCCCAACCCCATGTAGAAAAAAATGGGAAAACGAGGGCTGATGATGATGATGATGATGATGATGATGATGATGATGACAAATACTGTCATTCTATCAACTCTCTAAGTTTATAAGAGCAATATTTAAAATTTGTATCTATTTTTTGGCTTTTGTCTCCCATTATATCAGGATTTGTCCAGATTTCTTGTGCTAAGAGGTTGAGGGATATGCTTCTGCACTTTCTTTCGAAAACTCTGTAGAACATGTATTAGAGGGTACCATGTGGACTACTGTTCACACCTTCAACAAACACCACCATATGGAAGTGCAGTATAGGTGCTAGCAATTGACTCATTTTGATATGGCTACACTAGATGGTGTCCTGTAAATTACCACCCTCCAGTGTTAACCAAGTGTTCCTCAGGATTTTTCCTAAACTTTAATATTTATAGGTTTATAGATTCATAGGTAAGTACTAGGCTAGCTGACCTTGCAAACTATTTTAAGCTTAACCAATTTCCCATTTGGGGATTGAATTAACCTATCCATTTGGTCTTAGACTGGCCTTCCCCATCCCATAGTTGATAATTATATATTACCCCTACTGAGAATAACTTAGATCATACCATAGATAATTTGAGGGGACCCAAATTACTTTTACAGTGTTTCTCCCTGAGAAAGATAACACTGTTGTGCAAGGTGTTTCCAACAATAGTAGAGCTCCATAGAAAAGTTACTGCAACACTGAAACTATCCTTTGTCCTTTATACTGTTTAGGTACTTGTACATAGTTAAGATGGTTATGTTTATATACAGTGCTTCTTACATTTTATTTTTTAAAATTTATTTATTTATTTATTTGACATTTGTTAACCGGGATAGTCCGACTGGGTCACAAGACTCATTTTTAGTGGAGGGCTGGGAAGAAAAGCTCCACAATTTTAGAAAATTACAAGACTTACAATATATAAGTATGCAGTGAGTACATTGCTAGTTTAACTGTGGTAACACTTTACACAATGACTTATAAGCAAAATTAGTAGACATAATCTACATTACAGATTTATCTTGATAACACTTTACACAAAATTATAAATTTGACAAGACTTTTACAAATCTGACGACTTTTGACATTATACAGTGTCACTGCCTCAGTGATAGAATATTTGCACAATGCCATTCTTCATGTCTGAATTGGAAGAATATTTGTGCTGTTTAGATTAGTTCATAAGGAGGTCGAAAAATAGGAGTAGTATGGTACATTTTTTCCTGTCTTGACAGTGCTTAATGGTAGTGGACATATTAATGTAATTGAAGAAGGTATCGGAGGACAGAATGTGTATTAACCTGGGGTTATGCATGTGCATAGCCTTGATTTATTTAGGTGTTCTTTTAGGAAGGCTTTAAAGAGAGGTAAGCTAGGAGTTAGCCTAATGGTTGGCGGGATGGTGTTCCAAGATTTAGCAGTAGTGTCAGTATAAAGATTTTACATTTATTTGATATTTGTCTATACCTGGTACTGGCCTCAGACTGGATATTTGTCTGCCACAAATGCATTTCTTTGCAAGGTTTCCAGACTTGAAGAAACAACACTGGTTCGATGTAACAGTCTCATGCCACATGCATCAACGCACTTCCAGGTTGGAGGTCAATATTTGTACTCTCTGAGTAGAAATCCACTATTTTTTTCCTTCTGTAATTTTTTACACTTGATGTCTGTGGATCATTGTCCCCCACCCATTCAATGGTCCCATTCAGGGATGGCCATCACTCATACAACCATTAAGGTGGCCCAAGACTTCCCCTTTGTATGGTCATAGCTAAGCAGAGGAAGGGGACTGAGCAATGGACTGAATGTCTTGTTCATCCCTCTGCAAGAGACAGTTGACAACAAGGAACGCCACCTCACCCCCAAGCCTGCAGCATGGGAAGTGGTTTCTCCAGTCTCCACCAGGGAAATTGCACTTCCCCATGTGTTCCTCCAGTATCCACAACTCCTCTTCTTGGAGAGGCAAGTGGACATGCATCATCACACCCCTCTCCCTGCCTGCCTGGCTCCACTAGTGCTGGGGCCACTAGTCAAACCCTAGTATCCTGGGTTGCAGACAGGGCTCCATTCCTCTGTACCATGTAACCAGTTTTATATAAAAATCTGGCTTTGATATGAAATACAAAAGGTAGGTAACCTACATGTTATAATGTGTTTTTACAATGATCTGCCAAGGAAGATTTACTGCTATTATAAGTACCTTACACAGCTGCAGTGCCTATAAATGTCAACATTTCAAGATTGCCAGAGTGTATCATATAACTTCTTTGGCAGTGTTGATCCATATTACATTCATGTAAGGTTCTCTGACATCTATGTGCAGGTGATTTGCATATGCTCATGTTGTGATTGTTTCTTGTACTGATGTGTTATCACTCAGACTTCTCCATTGTAATCTCTTTAGAAAAAAAATGACAAAACACTAACCATCAAAGTAATGTCTGAAAAAAAATAAATGTTAAAAGGGGTGGTCTCAAAAACTGAGCCCTGGAGTATTCCTTGAAATACATGGCTCAAATCACTGTGATGTTTTTCTAGCACGATATATCACCATCAGCCTGTTAACCAGATTGCAACCCATCTGATAAGATTCCCAGAAAGTCCCACATTATATAGCTTGTAAACTCTAGGATCAGAGATGTTTGAGAAATTTGTAAGGATAATGTCTACTTCAAAAGTCTTACCACTTCTAGGCACAATATTATTTTTTTAAGGTTTCCTGGAACTGTGAGTCTGTCTTTATTATTGACATGCTGATATATATATATATATATATATATATATATATATATATATATATATATATATATATATATATATATATATATATATATATAGCTATCGAATTTCAGTTTATTCTTGAACGTTATACTTTTTCCATGACTTTAACAAGTCTGAATAACTGAATGATGCATTTGTAAATTTTGAGTGTTAATATGCAAGGATATAATACTGTATTCTTCCAGCCATCAAAAGAGACTGTTCCCTTAAGAAAACGTACGCTGAATGCCATCGAGAATGGACCAATGAGACCCTGCTTGGGCGATTTAAAATCCTTTTTTTATATTTTCATTGTAGACAGTGAGCCTCACTGTCTGTTACTTGCATGTATGTTGTAATTATATAGAGACCTTCATTTTTTGTTTCATTTACAACAGTAATTGTGACTTTGGCATGTTGTTCCTTAACCAGTCTCTTAGTGTTCTTTAAAAGTGAACTGTATCGCCTTTTAGAGTAAGATGAGTATGAGGTTCCACCACAAGTGCAATTTGTTTTTACTTTTACCTCATTTTCTGATCTATAGTGGAAACAGACAGACTGTTCCACCCTGTTTATCTTTAATGGTCAGTTTGGTCCTCTAATGGAAAGTATCCATTGCTTGGAGCTTTATTTACTTATCTGCCCTCAAATTTCTAGTTTATTCTTAACACTGTGATAATAACTTCTTAGATTGTAAGCCTTATTTTTTTCCTTTGAACTTTTTTCTTTTTAAAGGCCCAAGTAAAGGTTTCATTTCTTGACCTGTTTTTAAATTGTTTTTAACACTCTGTATCTGCCTTAGGTAAGGTCTTTATGCCTATTCCAGTAAACATTTGCACTGAATTTTGCTGCTGACATGCTGTAACTGTTTGTAATAAAGTCTAGTTTCATTCGTATGTACTGAGTATATGTCAGGCTAGTTAATGACCTTAGCTCAGAGCTAAGAGTCTATGAATTCCACAGTTGCTGTTTGATGTGTTCTTTTAAATTACTGTTGAATTGCAATAGTTCCATCTCATTTATTTTTAAATTCATTTTAAACAGCCTGTATCTGCTTTAGCTAAAGTCTTTAAGCCTCTATTAGTAAGTCCAGATTTCTTTGCATTTTGGTGTTTGGTGGCAAAAGGTTTCCAGACTAGTTGGTTTGTATTGAACTTAAAATACTCATTAGCATGTCCACTCAAACATTATCCTAAACAAACTTAACTCCAAGCAGTTACAGGTACTCCTGTCCCCATAGTCACTCCTGTTGATATATGAACAAACCTCCAGACAAACTGATAATCCAAAAATGAAGAAACCAAGGTACAGATCCACACAAAAAGGTTTATTATGAGTGCTTTCATCTGTCTAATGGAAACTTCATCAAAATGAAGCTACATTTTACCCAACATCCCTTCTATACTTGACAAAACAATTACAGCTGAAAGCAATTAGTAAAACACACTTAATAAGTTAGTAAAAAGATTTCTTAAAGCAACCATCCCCAAAACAATGTAAAATGACAAGATTAAAATAAAAATGCTTAAAATAATTGTTAAGGTGTATAAAAATTACAATGCATAACGCACAAGTTACATGCATAATTTTCCTCCACAATGTTTGCAGTGTGTCCATAGAAAGCAACAATCCTATATTTTCTCTTTTATAAAAAGAATAGTGCCTTAAGTCTTAAAACAGAACTAGTGGACACTGCACTGTTAATTCCAGGACCCTCTGATGCATTTGCCCTTATTTGCCATTTCAGTTGTGACAATTCCAGGAAGTCATTGATGGGTCCCCCTCTTTCTCCCATGGTTGCCTGTTCTATTATGACAAATTTAAATCTGTGTCCTTCATTGGCATTAATGTGTGTTGCTAAAGCATTTTTATCATCTTTCTTGTTTATGTCATAATAATGTTGATATATTCTACTCCTCAATGCATTTATAGTTTTGCCAATGTAGAAACCCAGACATTGGAAGCATAGGGCTAGGTAAACCACGTCTTTACTGCTGCAGGACATTTTCCCTCTTATAGTATGTTTGCCATAGCTGGGGATCATAATGTCAGAATGTATTGGCACTGAACACAGTAACCACACTTAACCATCCCTATGTCTCTACCTGGATGGCGTTTCTGTCTTTCCAGCATATTTTTTATACTGCAATCTCTCTTGTACACAATGTTAGGGCGTGGTCCTACAAGTTGTACCTGTTCTAAATCAGTACTAAAAATATTCCAGTTGTACTGAATAATATTTTTAATGTTGTAAAATTGCTGGTTAAATTTAAATATAGCTGACCTTTTAAAAGTACTACTACTTCTTTCCTATCTTATTTCTTTCTGAATTCTTCCCCCTGTACTAAATAGGGGTAAAAAATACCCACTTGACCTTTTGTTTATTACCTCCTGAAGTATATTGTCAACATAACTCATAGAGTGTACCCTCTCCTTTCTAACATGTCTTTTAATATGTCAGTCTGTATAACAAATTCATCGTGTTCAGAAATCATCCTAGCTATTCTTAACCCCTGCCCTTTTACTAACGCTTTCTTTTGGTGAAGGGGTGAGAGCTCGTGAAATGTAAAAGACTGTTTGAATTTGTGGGTTTCCAGTATATAGTGGAGGTAAACTGTTGTTGGACACAGATTTAAATTTGTCATAATAGAACAGGTAACCATGGGAGAAAGAGGGGCACCCATCAATGACTTCCTGGAATTGTCAGAACTGAAATAGCAAATAAGGGCAAATGCACCAGAGGGTCCTGGAATTAACAGTGCAGTGTCCACTAGTTCTGTTTTAAGACTTAAGGCACAATTCTTTTTATAAAAGAGAAAATATAGGATTGTTGCTTTCTATGGACACACTGCAAACATTGTGGAGGAAAGTTATGCATGTAACTTGTGGGTTATGCATTGTAATTTTTATACACCTTAACAACTTTTTTAAGCATTTGTATTTTAATTTTGTCATTTTACATTGTTTTGGGGGATGGTTGCTTTAAGAAACCTTTTTACTAACTTATTAAGTGTGTTTTACTAATTGCTTTCAGCTGTAATTGTTTTGCAAGTATATAAGGGATGTTGGGGAAAATGTAGCTTCATTCTGATGAAATTTCCATTAGACAGACAAAAGTGCTCATAATAAACCTTTTTCTGTGGCTCTGTACCTCGGTTTCTTCATTTTTTGATTATTCCTGTTGATGTCAAAATCAACACCATCAGCAGTGCACCCCACATCACACCTCGCCAAGGCCATCACAATATGTATAGTCCATCAAATGCTGAGGTTCTAAAGATTAACTTGCCTAAACCTCGAAAACATCGTAAACTCAGCACAGCCACAAAGCACACTCAGTAAGTAAAGCCTACCTCCTTATATAACACAAGGAATCCCAAAGTCATGGATGATGAGTCTGAAAGGCTGGCATTGACTTAACCAAACATTCTTGTAATAGATGACTCCATTGTAAGACATACAGATCTGCATCTTACCAGACTGAGCAAGGAAAGAGTGACAGTTAGTTGCTTGTCTGGTGCCAGAAAGCATTAGATCACACATTCACTCAGGCCCTCAAACAATAAGTATCAGTATGACTCTGCCATAGTTCATGCTGTTGTAAATGACTTGAGGTGTACCTCCCTGGACTATTTGAAGAAAGACATGATGGAGCTCTCAGATTATGTGAACAAGGCAGGTATGAGCCTAGCATTGTGCAGCATTTAACTTTCTCGAAGGATTATGCCATGATAGGAGAAAAAAATAATCAACTTCAATAATTAGCTTAGTTTTTGGTGTCATTCAAACAGAGTTCAATATTTTTCAGCCTGGGAGGATATGATCGACAAACCACTCCACTTCACTAAGGATGGCCTATATCTATCCTCTCTATGGTTTAAATTATTGGCAAAGTCATTGTCCACCCCCATAGTACATTTTTTGGCAATGACAACCTGATCAACCTACCAACATAATGAAACAAGTAAAAGAAAATATGAATGTATTACTGATCAATGCGAGCAGCCTACACACAATACTCCACTCCCTACAAGCTAGTCTCACCCTGGAAGACACTGACATATCTGTAGTAACTCAGACTTGGTTTAAAATAACAGAGCTCTGTGGCTGTGAAGGGCTATATTTTTTTCCACACATTTAGACCAGCTACTGTGGAATAGGGGAAAAAAGGTGGAGGTGTATCAATCTTCATCCAGAAGAGACTCACACCAAGGTTAATATGGCGGTGGGATGCACTAGAGCTTCTTCATGTCCAAATAACAATCAGAAAAGTCCCATACTATATTAGTTAGCTGCAGAACTCCCTCTATGACACATGAAATCCACAAAGTCTATCTACAGGAACTAGAACCACTCAATAGTAAACTCAATACCGTTTTTCTAGGTGATCTAAACTATCCAGCAATAGACTGGGAAACCTATACCACAACTAGTGCAGAAGTACCAAGATTACTGGACTTTGCCAATACAAATGCCCAGGAACAATTAGTCAGAGAACCCACTATGGGGAATAACATCTTGGATCTTGTTCTTACTAACATGGCAGTGTCTTGCACCATCCCTTGCATATGTTCATCACTTGTTAGGTCTGACCCTAAAGTAGTCTCCTTCGGAATAAAATTGAAACCAGAGATTCCTTCCTCCCAAGGTACCTTTAGAAATTTCTTCAAGACAAAGTACCAACTCCTAATTGATACACTGGCAAGCTTCAAATGCTCACCAAATCCAGTTAACTCCACTGATTACACAGAAATATACACCACCACATAATACCAGCATGTAAACATTTGCATGGATGCAGCTGTATGAACCCTATAAGAACAAGCGCAGATCAAACCACAGAAACACACCAACATGATAGAACCATAATATCATCAAGCTTTAAATTAAAAAGAAAATAATTTTGACCAAAAGTAAGAAGAGCAATTCACAGAAAGTTAGAGTCCTTGTCACTGAAATAAACAAAGAACTCAGGAGCTTAATGAAATCCGTCAAAGCCAAGTATGAGGCTAAAACAGCTATGCAAACCAAAGATAATCACAAGCCCTTTTTTTTGGTTATATTCTTAATCTCAAAAGAACAATGCAGCAATGCACTGAGCTGATTGTGATGTTATCTAGACTGAGGATGATGATATAGTGAACCTACTGTCTGATACATTTTGCTCTAACTTTACCCGTCTCTCCCCTCTGTCTCTCAAGATATACCTGAAACGGACTCACCTCCAACTGTCATGCAAGACCAAGTCCTAAAAGTGCTATCAAAAGCTAAAAATACTGCAATGAGGTTTCCTGACAATATCCCTGGATGCATCTTTAATAGCTTGAAGCCTGATTTAGCCACGCATCTAACAACACTGATACATCTTAAATAGGATGAAGCATGATTTAGCCACGCATCTAACAACACTGATACATCTTAAATAGGATGAAGCATGATTTAGCCACACCCCTAGCAATACTGTTTAATCTCATCTTCCATACAAGATTTGTACCACTTGATGGAGAATAGATACAGTCATTTCCATACATAAGGGAGGACCTTCCACAACCCTGGCAATTACAGACCCATAAAACCACTCGCATATGTAAAGCCATGGAAAGACCTATCATGGAGCTAATCAATTAGGACATAGGGAACCTCCAAACACTGGACTCATCTTAAGTTTGAGTTCATCAAGGGCTGGTCATGGTCATTCAACCTGGTGGACATTTTGAAAAGTCACCAAAGGAATGGGTAAAGGTAAAATGGTACACACCACATACCTCGACCTGACTAAAGCTTTTGACAGAATTCCACACTTAGGCATAATAGAAAAGTAAACAAACTGGGAATAAATCTCTATGTCACCTCACCCACTGGATTGCTAACTGGCTGACAGATAGAATACAGGAAATAAAACTGGGGGAGGTTACCTCCACAAAGATACCAGTTACCAGTGGCATCCCCCAGGGTTCTATGCTGTAATCACTGGTGTTTGGGATCTACTTTTCTGAAGTAAAAGCCAATGGCAAAGGGCTCTGGCTAAATTTGCAGATGACTGCAAGCTAGGAGCAGTCATTGAATCCCCAAATGACTTAGCTATCCTGCACGGAAGGTTTGTCCCAAATTAAGAACTGGTGCCAAAATCATGGACTGAAACTAAACACCAAAAAACATTATTGTATCCTTTAGGACGTCATCTACCCCAGGGAACTACCACATTGACAATATGTCCCTAAGAGTTGACCCAGTTCAGGATTTGGGAAATTGTGTGGACAGTGACCTAAATGTTGTCCAATATATGTCCATTGCTGTGAGAAAGTCCTATGTTGCACAGCTTATAAAAAAGGGATTGTATCTTGATCTAGTGACATCATTGTCTCCCTTTACTCAACCCTCATTAGGCCAGCCATTGAGTATAATGCCAGTCATTGAGTATAATGCCTCCCTGCATACTTGTTCAGACACATGCAAAGACCGGAATGCCCACAGATATCTTACTAAAAGGATACAAGACCTAAGGAACATGTCCTACATGGACCATCTCAAAGCTCGGTCATTATACTCTGTATCCTACATACTGCTAAGAGGTGATCTGTATTTGGCATACAAGGCATGCTCTATACCAATACTGATGGATTCACTGCATGTTAGAAAGTTAAACTGCATCAGAAATACTTTTTCTATGGATATAAACCTTTTCTGCAACATCAACAGAATGGTTTGGAGGGACAAGTATATTCTACCGAGGATACTGCTGCTCTGGAACAGACTCCCTGTCCACATAAAACAAAGTTCATCCCTAACCATACTTGAGCACAACTTAGACCTGTGCATGGGAAACGGAAAATTTACTCCAGGACTGCCCCCATGCACAAGTCCCTTCAAAGTATCTATGGCAGGATCCCATTTATTCTCATTAGGGGGTAATGCATAATTATCAGCTATAGGATGGGTAAGGGGAATCTCTAGTTAACCTGAGTACAAAAAATAAATTGTTTAGGCTTAAATTGGCCCACAATGACAGCTAGCCTAATGTTTACCTATGAACCTATGAGTGTAATGGAGGCTTAGAGAGCTTAATCATTGTGTGATCACTGCCACTCAAGTCAGAATTTGTTTTACGTTTTGCTAATGCATACTACGTCTACATGGAAATCCTTAAGGATGCCTCTCATTTGTATGGAGGAGTATCAATAACTTGAACATGGTCTTCATCCACTAAGAAGCTTGTGCTCTGATTTCTCTGGTTTGAAAATGTACTTAAACAACCCCATGATGTGCTGGTTAGATTTGTATTACCACCTAAGATCTTTGCTGAGTAAGCCAGTGACTACAGGGAATTGATAAGTTTCTAATTTCACTTACAGATCAGTTGTGGAGGTTGTAAATTCCAATAAGAATGATAACAGTAACAGCTGTCAACCTGCATTAATGTAATTAAACAATTGTTCTTATTATAGCTGTTATAAAAAATAATACCACCCAGAACTGTAATGTGTTTCCAGATGATTTTTACACTACCATCAGCTGTCTTCATTTTTTTTCTTTTAAAATGTAATTGCCTTATATCTGGCAAGAATGGTTGCCTAGTCATCTTCCCCAGACATATGTTGATGATATCCCCTACTTCATTATGACTACCATCCAATACAATATTCTTTAACAATGTCTTATTGTTTAGGTTCTTCACATTACAGTCATAATGCAGTTGGGTCTAGTTCAGATCTGATTATATCTTTTAAAAAACGTCTACATGGTTTAAATAAATAATTCTTTTAAAACGTTGTGCCAAAGCATATTTCTCCCATGATGCCAGACAACTAATCTCTGGATAAAAATGTTTTTTTCCCTATACAAACTTGATGGAATTACTCAAATTGTGCATTTAAATAAATAATACATTGCATTATAAGCATCAGTGATACTGATGATGTTTATTTTCACAAAAGGGATACAATTCATAAGAGTAGTGGAGAAAACAATTTGTGAACCCTATGATCTTAATATGAGATATGTCTAATTTCTCTGGCCACATCCAGGAAATGAAGGGACTTGGGGTTCATTACAAGTGAATGAAGAATCACTGTGGTGATCTTCTTGTCCATTTTTCCATTTCTAAAATCCTGTCATACACATGTTCCAATTTAGTGTCAGAAAGAGATGTTACAGATTTATTTAAGATGTTAACACAGATCCATGGCACATTAGCCAAAACAGAGAATCCCCTATTGCCAAGTTGTCTCCTCTGGAACTATCACTCTTCTGATGTTGTATTATAAACTTATGAAGGCATAAACAAAAATGGTCTTTTTTTTGTTCTTTCTTGAATTTATAATAAACTTATATATGCTACATATCCACTGAGCGCTGCTTCATTTTTTATGGAATTAAATTTGATTAGGATCATAGGAGATTACTAGGCTAATGGCTCTGGAGCCCTTACTAGCCTAGTCAAGAGGTTATCCCCAAAAAAGAAACCTCAGTCAGCACCTGTCGCCCCAGTCAATGAGGGACGTTGGTGCCACCCCTGGGACAAATTTGTGGTTGCCCATCCACTCATCAAGTTTGTGCTTGAAGAGGGTCAGCAACATACTTTGTTTGATGTGTATGGGGAGTCTATTCCAGAGACGGGGCAGCCTTTGGGAGACAACCCTGTCTCTCCAGCAAGTTTTGTTAATGTCACATATTAGATTTAAGCCTTTTGATCGGGTACTATGTGAGGAGTTAGACTTACAGATATGGAGCATCTGTAGTAGAGCAGGGTCTGAGATTGCCTTGTAGGTGAGACAGAGATCACCTCTGAGCAATCTGTATGATACAGAGTAGAGTGATAGTGATTTGTGTTTGTCCATATAGGACAGGTGCTGGAGGCCGTGGATTCTCTTTGTGAGGTATTTATTCAGCCTTTCCAGTTGGTGCAGGTGTTTGGAGAGGTACATATCAAACGGGGCATTGTACTCAATTATTGGCCTAATGAGGGAAAAGTACAGAGACATAATAACCTCCTTTTTTCTGGATGCAATCCCTTTACTTATGAGATGAACCAAGTAAAAGGCTTTTATGACCACTGCCACTACATGATGGCCAAATGTGAGATTGTTGTCAACTTGTATACCCAGGTCTCTCACCACAGGTTGTGTGCTTATGGGGTTGCCGCTAATGTGGGAATCAGTAAGGGCTGTATTTTTGCTGAATGGTATGATAATACATTTTTTTGCATTTAACTTAAGGCCATGACTTTGGCACCAGTTATTTGTTGCTGTGAGACCCTCTTGAAGTATGTTAACATCATTTGGGGAGTCAATGACAGCATCCAACTTACAGCTGTCCACAAACATGGTCAGCCACAGGACTTTTGTCTTTGCCTGGACCTCTGAGAAGAAGCTGCCAAACAACAATGGTCACAGGACAGATCCCTGGGGACACCACTAGTGACAGGTCTGCTGTCAGAGGTAGAGGTACCTATTTTGACCTTGTGAGTCCTATCAGTGAGCCAGTTGGCCAACCATCTGATGAGACAGGGATTTACGCCAAGTTCTGTTAGCTTTTTGATGATGCCGAAATGGGGGATTGTATCAAAGGCTTTGGCCAATTCAAGGTAAGCTGTATGTACTGAAAGTCAACCAGGTTCAACAGGCAACATCTGCCCTTGACAAATCTGAACTGGGTGGGGTCAAGTGCTTGGAAATTGCCTATGTTCGTGTTTATGAGGTCCATAATACGTTCCATGGCCTTACAAATCAGACTTGTCAAGCTGATGGGACAATAGTTTCCAGGGTCAGTAGTGGCACCACCTTTGTGCAAAGGGATGACAATGGCAGTTCTCCACTCTGCTGGAACGAAGCCTGTACATAGGCTATTGTTGAATAGGGTGCTCAATGGTGAGGTTAGTTCTTGCTGGAGATGTTGCAGAATACAGCCTGGGATACTGTCAGGTCCCATGAAAGCTGTGTTCTTTGTCTTGGATAGAGCCTTTAACACTTTATCTATGGAGATGTGAGGTGCAAGTATCGGAGATGTTGAATGGGCCTTTGTGGGGGACAGGGGGTGAAGTTTGCAATGAACCTCTCTGTTAGCAGGTTGGCTAAGTCAACAGGATCAGTGTAAGTGGTACCATTAAGAACTAATTCAGAACAAACCTGGGCTTTGCCATGGAGGTTTCTGAAGTAACTGAAAAAGGCTTTGTGGTTAGCCTGTGTTTTGGAGGCTAATTCTGATTCATAATTGACTTTGGAGGTTTTCACTAGTGATCTAATTTGCTTGTTGAGGCAGAGGAGGGAGTTTTTCCAATTGGGAATTTGTGCCTTTTTACCCTTGGATAACAGTTTTTTCTTTTGTTGTAAAGCCTGTTGATAGAGGATGTCCACCACATAGGTTTGTGTTTCTTGAGGAGCAAGTTTTAGTTCTGTTGGGTATGGCTGAGTCCATGCAGTTGTACAGGTGCTTCTTTACTGCACTGGCTTACTGTTCAGCATATTTTCTGGCAACCTCTGAGGGTGGTGGTGGTGTGAAGCTACTGATACCCTCCCTTAGAGGTATTTATTAGTGATACACCTTCGTTGGATAAAATAGTTATTGCCAAAATAGACTTTTGGATCAATACAGTTACCTGATAAATAGATAAAATAAAGTAAAATAAATAAAATAAAAAATAAATAAAATAAATAAATAAAATAAATAAATAAAATTAAATAAATAAAAAACAAACACACACGTGTAACACAGCATTATTATTTTTATCTTTTATTAAGAAAGGTTTTATGTACTACCCATTTTGTATTTTCTTCCATATTAAAATAATTATAATAATCATTTTGTATTTAACTTTCGCCTTTCTTGTTTTGCTACTACACTAAAATTAACACAAATTTGCAGTATATGTTATGAATCATAATATATGAACAAGGGCACAATGCTAACTGTCTGACAGTAACTCAACTAGCTGTTTCTTCATGGGAAGGGGAATTTAGTCTGGTCTGATCTAACTAGAGGCATTACTGCAAGGCTGGGCTTTTTTTTTTTTTGACTGGATAATTTGACTGGTTTCTGTTTCTCTGCCTTAAATAGCTAGTGTTTAAACTAGTTTGTACTTGTTTGCTTGCCTTCTGCCATTGCTGTGCTGTGAGGTTGGAAAAATATAAGTGCTTATTTCCAACTGTTTTCTGCACTTTTGTTTAACTAAAACATTTGCTGCATATCTGTTTAAACTGAGCAACTGTTTTTCAGACTTGAAATTCACAGCTGCTGTTGTGATATTAAAGCTTGGTGGCTTTGAGTTGCCTGCCAATAGTGTAAATTTATTGGATTCTGCCCCCAGTCCCATTACATCAGCTCATTCTACTGTGTACGGTGAGATAAGTTGGGAAGGCCCACCTCTTTAGCTTCTCCTCACTTTCTACTACACACAAAAAATTGTGCCTCTTCCTACTTTATTTTGCTGCTTGTGCTTAGGAGTTCAACTGCATTTAGTTTGCCACATTTATTACTGCTTGTTGGACAGTATTCTACTGAATTGCTGCTTTATTTGAGCTGTCTTTTACTGTTATGATTGTGAGCTGCTGTTTTAAAGCAATTTACTGATTAACCAAGTATATATTCATTGCTATCTACTGCAATTTATTACTGTTTAACTGCATTTTACTGCATTTCATTACTGATTAACTGTATTTTTTCATACTCCGAGTTCTATTCTTTTGACTGTAATTGGTTAATCTGTGCTTCTTTGTGAGTTTTTTACTATGTTCTTAACCTTAAATTGAGTAGCATAGTCTAGCTACAGTTTTGCTGCATCCAGAGCTTCAGCTGCACATTTTTTAACCCTTTTTGAGGTATTCCAGCTACAAATTTTCCCTTAGTAGCACTTGTGTGATCACCTCGTAGCACTGCACTTAGAACTTCGACCCTTTACTCTCTTAGCTCTCTCTGGCCTCTCTCACTCAGTTTCTGACAAATATGGATAGATGATTTCCTACATTTTCTTCTGCCAGTCTGGTTGATATGGGCATCCTGAGACAGTGTAGCAACTGCCTCATGTACACGGACACCTTTCTACTAGTACCACCTAGGAACACAATTAGTGAGAGATACAATTACATCAAGCACCTAATGCCATTGCTCTCTACCCCACAAGCCCGTATGTTTGGCACTGAGAAGGTTGTCAACACAAACACCACACCTCAGACACCATGCACACCTACACAATACACCTCACATATGCGGAGGTCCTCAACCAAAACATACCCAAACAAAAGAGACCTCCGAGACAAAAAACACACATGAACTCCACTGCCCACCACACCACACATAATCCACACACCTGTGTCTCACAGCCACTAAAGCCTAAACTTAAACCCAACATATTAGTTATAGGAGACTCCATTGTGAGACACATAGATGTGCCCCTCACCAGGCTGAATAAGGAGAAAGTCATGGTTAGTTGTTTGTTGGATGCTAGAATCTGCTATATATCACCCATGCACTCAAGTCTCTCAACAGGTACTGTTATGACTGTCATAGTCCATGTTGATGTGAATGATTTCAGATGTACCTCCCTGGACTATATGAAGAGAGACATGATCGAGCTCATTGAATATGTGTCCCAGGCAGGTATGTTCCTAGCCTTAAGCAGCATTCTACCGTCACCCAGAATGATGCCTCAATACAAACAGAAGATTGACTAACAATTGGCTTAGTTTCTGGTGACATTCCAAGGGGATCCAGTACCTGACAGCCTAGGATGACATGATTCCCAAACCATGATGCTTTGTCAGAGATGGCCTGCATCTGTCTCCCTTGGGCTTCAGGCTCCTGACAAAGGCTCTTGCGTCCCTCATAGTGCCTTTTTTAGGCAAGGCCATGAGGTCAAAACTACCAACATGAAAATTTCATCAACATGTAAATTAAAGTTCATTCTGCTAAACGCTATGAAGCTAAACATGAAATTGTGCTCATTGCAAGCATTCTTAATCCTCGAAGATGCTGACATTTGTGCAGTCACTGAAACCTGGTTCAAAGCTGCAGAAAGCACCCCAGCCATACCAGGTTACTCATCCTATCATACATTCAGACCCCAAACCGTGGGCAGCAAAGCAAATGAGGTGGAGTTGCAATATATATAAAAGACATACACACATCCAGGCTGGTCAAAACAGTATGACACACAGGAAACACTCCAGGTGCAGTTAACAATTGACAAGACCCCTATTCAAATCATTGCTAGCTATAGACCTCCAACTTTGACTCAAGATGCCCACTCCACTTATCTGGACCTCTTCGAATCTATCAAGATTCAACCTTTTACCCTGATCCTGGGCAACTTTAACTGTCCAACCACAGACTAGAAGAAATGCTCATGCCAAAACACAAATTCCAGGAGATTCCTTGATTTTGTCAATGAAAATGCCTTGGACCAGTTTGTCGATACCCCCACAAGAGGTGAAAATATCTTGGACTTGGTATTAACCAACATGAGTAACTACTGCAGCATCCCTACAGTGTCATCATCCCTGGTAAAATAAGGCCACAAAAGAGTCACTTTCGAAGTCACCATCTCCCCTGACCTCCCTAGCTAGGGACAAACAAAAAAAAACTTCTCCAAAGCTGATTACAACCTCCTGAGGGAAGGTATAAACAGCTTCACAGCCCCCTGCCTCTCCACAGGAACTGGTGCATATGTCCAAACCTACACCAAAGTACTATATGATCATTTATATAGCTGCATGGAATCAGGAATACCCAAGAGAATGAAATTCCTCCTCTTCAAGGAAGAGTAAACCTGTCTGGTGGATATCTGCAATAAATAAACTCTATAATAAAAGGAAGAAATTGCTGTCCAGGACCAAGAAGGAGCAGGTGCCTAATTGGAAGCACTCTCTCTCCTTAGCCTGAACAAGCAAATAAGAGCACTAGTGAAATCCTTCAAAGCAAACTTAGACTCCAAACTGGCCACATCTACTAAAGACAATCATAAGGCCTTCTTCACATATGCCTGCAATCTCAAGGTAAGCACCCTGATCTGCTCAGAACTGGTGGTCAAGGACACCACATACACAAACGCTGTAGATATAGCCAACCTGCTGGCAGATAGATTCAGTGAAAACTTCACCTCTCTGTCCCCCATCAGAAAAACAGGACAGCTCTAGTACCTGCCCCCTCCCTTTATCTCTAGGGAGCAAGACATCACTGCACTCATTAAGGCAAAAAATACAGTCTCCATGGGAACCAATGTCAAAACCTCTACTCTGTAATTATATATCTAGTAGCAGTGTATTGCTTTCTAGGGCAGCTGTGGTGGTGCAGAGGATAGCATTGCCACCTCACAGCAAAGGTGGAGCGTACACCGATCCAGGAAATTATATACTCATCAGCCTAAATAGCTTGATCTGCAAGGTGATGGAGTGGATTATCATGGACCTCATTAACAAGGACATTGGCAACCTCCAGACACTCGATCCCACATAGTTTGGTTTTATCAAGGGGAGGTCATGCCTATTAAATTTGGTCGACTTCTTTGAGACAGTCACCAAGGCCATGGAAAACGGGAAGATGGTGCACACAGCCTACCTTGACCTGGCCAAAGTCTTTGATACTATTTCCCACTCAGGTATAATAGATAAACTTTCTCAACTGGGCATCAATCCATTATGTAACCAGATGGGTAGCAAACTGGCTCACTGGGAAAACCCACCTAGTCAAAAAAGGGAGGCCAACTCAAGCAGCGGACCCATAATGAGTGGTGTACCCCAGGGATCAGTCTTGGGGCCTCTGCTGTTTGGGATGTACTTTTCTGAGGTGCAGGCAAAAAACAGTGGGCTATGACTGACCAAGTTTGCAGATGACTGCACGCTGGGTGCTGTCATCAATTTCCCTAGTGATGTGGACATCCTCCAAGAGGGTCTCACCCTATCAAATGTCTGGTGTCAGAAACATGGCCTCAAGCAACACCAAAAAATGCATCATCCCCTTTGGGGAGAGTGACATCCCCACAAATTTTCACATTGATAATAAGGTCCTAAGCACACAATCGGTTGTGAGGGACTTGGGCACCCAGGTTGATAGCAAACTGACTTTGACCACCATATTGCCTCCATTGTGAGGAAAGCTTTCTACATGGCCCACTTCATTAGTCAGGGTATCTTATCCAGGGACAAGGTGGTCATAAAATCCCTATATTCTTCCCTTATAAGACCCATTATTGAGTATAATGCCCCTTTCAGCATGTACCTTACAAAGCAGCTGGAGAGACCACAGAGGTTCCTCACAAGGAGAATCCAGTGCCTCAAACATCTACCCTACACAGATAAGCTAAAGGCCCTTTTCCTCTGCTTAGTCTCCTACAGACTCCTCAGAGGTGACCTCTGTCTAGCATACAAAGCAATCTCAGACCCCGCCTTGATGGGACCGCTGCATATCCACAAGTCAAGCTCCACTCGAGTAACCCGCACACGTGACTTCAGCCTGGTCTGTGACATCAATAAGACTTGGTAGGACAGATTTGTGTCCCAGACACTCCATCTTCTGTGGAAGAGACTACCTTTCCACATCAAGCAGAGTACCTCATTAACCCTTTTTAAGCAAAACCTGAATACCTGGATGGGGAAGAGAAAATACACCCCTGGGATTTCACCTGTGCCCCTGCTGCACAGTGGCATAGGGTGCTGACTTGTTGCAACATGGGCTAAATTTTTGGCTAGGCTTGTAAGGACCTCAGGGCCAATAGCCTAGTAACTTCCTATGATCCTATGAAGCATGGCAATGCTTTTCAGATTTATTTCCATGTGTGAAGTGCCATCCCAGTGGATTATGCTCACAAGCATTGCTGAAGTTATGTCATTACAAATCTTAGGCTTATAAAAGAAATTATATGCTATTCAGTGAAATGTCAAACAAAGCTGGTGTGTTTGTATGGGAGGGAGTGAAGCTAAGCCAATATACAGCACTTTGAAATGTTTACAACCAGCCTGTTTAATTCAGCTGACAAACTTAGAATATGTCTGTACAAGCCAACAGTTCAAATAAAGCCCTACAGCAGTACATCTGTGCATTCCTAGACAATACATATCATTTTAAATTCCAAACATCCCTGCTTCATTCCTGTTAAGGCAAAACCCATTTCAGTATTGTTCAGTGTGGTTAAAAATAAACTTCTCCTTTTCAAAAGAGCTTACAAAAGAAGATTTTGGGGCTGTCTGTAAAATCCTAAAAATAAAACCTAAACTGTTTTGGTTTTCCCATGTTGGTTGCAGGCCACGCACTTTAATGTATAACAGTGATGGCAACACCTGTACAACCTGTCTGTGCATTTCTGTGCGTGTGTGGTTTTGACCTGAACTACATGTGAAGATAATCATCTTGCTTTACCTACTTAAGAGTTGCAGTTACAATTGCATGACAAGTTACTGGAATCCACATTTCTTGGAATTCAGCAGTTAACGTTTCTACCATTTCTATCCCCTTCTACATTCCACCCTCCCCTATCCTACTTCTAAGTATCTTTCACCTTCTATGGGTAGGAGGCAGAAGTGAAACCAAAATTCTTTTATTCCACAACAAGCACTTTCATCCGAATTACATGGACTTCATCAGAAAAATTGTCCCTGTGCACACAACTCTTTAAATACAAGTAACAAATCATATGTCAAGTTAACAAAGAAGCTGGTTGATGAGTGTGCCCTCTATGCAATTTAAAGAGCCCTTTACAGTTTTTTGAAAATACATACACATTGTTAAATTAAATCATACAAATGCAATCAATTTTTGTGTAGGCCTAATAGTTTTTAAATAAAAACTCTAAAACACCTGTTATTAGTGTGCATAACACACTAAGCCTCTAAAAACCTTAATTAAACAAGTTTAGCTGACAGAATATAAGTGATGGAGTGTAAGTACTTGAACAGCAATTCCTACACAGTTTAATTTCTCTGACTTTGTAAAATCATGAATAAACCCCCAACCTGTATTCTAAACAGTACAGGCATGTCCATATACAGAAAATTCACAAGTGTGTGTAAATATATGTAAGCACATTGTAAATCAAAATAACAATAAGAGAAATAATAAACTAACATAAATCCATAACCATAACAGCAAAGAAATACATCTAGCATAAAACAGAACACATTACATACTGTTATTGTGGTAATAGTTGTTCAGGTCCCTGCATACATTTTAACCTTTTCAACAACAGAAAATATCAGATCCCAGACTCTCCACTCAAGAAATCCTTAAATTTTAATATCAACTTAAAGTGCGATAAAACTAGCGATACACTTTTCGTCAAGACTGATGTCCTAACTTCCTCAGAAATTTTAAAACAATGCCACAAACCACTGTTTAAAGTGCAGCTGTAATAATCAATCAATAACCCATTTAGTTACTTAAAGGCACATAATATAATTTTACATACTATTAGTTTTACATTCTCTTCGGGGCGTCATCATTAACTTAATATACCCTCCTACAGGGTTAAACTCACATGGACTAGCATGATTTTAACATTAACTTTTACACTGTTTAAAAACCATTAAATAATAAAATAATATATGTATATATTAATTTTAAAATTTTTAAAATTTTGATTTAAAATTTTATTTTAAATACATTCACTATTTAGTAGTGTACTAAAACTAAGTGAATATAAGCAAAAATAAATATATCATAGGTTCATAGGTTCATAGGTTCATATCAGAATATAAATATGAACCAAGTACTCATACCAGTAATTAACAAAGCACTGGCGTAAATACAATAAAAACATTAGTATATTAAATGTATTTAATATATTTAATATATAATAAATATAAATATTCACTGCTTAAGTTTAATATAATATTAAAAATAAAAATAATATTAAAAATAAAAATGAATCATAATCACTCAGTTCATTTAATCAAGATAAATTACAACAAATAGGGTACACAATTTTCCACTAGAAGTTGAAATCATAAAGGGGAATATTCAAAAATGTGGAAATAAAAACACGTGTATCTTTTTTAAAACATGAGAAAATGTACACATAGACGTGCCCCCACAAGGTTGATTATACCCATTTTTAATGCCATTGAGGGATGATTTTACCCTATCATCCCTATCTAAAGCTTTTACCAATCAACCAATTTTTAATGGTATTGTTAGGTATAATAATCAATTATACTAGTTTTTACTAGTTGTTTTACCTTACTGACATTTACCTAACTAAGTTTTTTAACCTAAGTATACACATAATGGAAGTCATTTCATTAATGCCTCGATATTGACAGGCATTTACCCTGAACTGCCATAGGAGTTCCTTCCTCTCCAGTTTCAAAGATTCTGGTCCTCCTCTTTCATCTTTCTTCAATTGATCGATGACTCTAAATTTAAATTCATGGCCAACAGACTCACTTATATGTCTAGCTAGTGCATTCTCTAATTTGTTCCTACTAATACAATAAGTATGCTCGTATATCCTTTCGCCAAGCTTTCTATCGGTTTTCCCGATATAGAAAGCCGGGCAACTTGTGCATTTAGCTAAGTATACTACTTGTTTACTGTTACTGCTTAACTTCCCATTGGACCTGTATTTCTGATTACCAATACTATAGTTGCACCCTACATCAATGTACTTACAGTACCTACACATGTTACATTTGTACATACCTTCTTTATTAGTATTCACTTTACCATTAGCTTCCAGAATTTCTTTTAAATTATTACCATGCCTATATGTAATTTTAGGCCTTTCTGGAAACATTTCTCTAAAATATTTATCACTCATCAAGAAGTCCCAATTTTTTGTGATAATATTCATTATTTTATGGGAGTCGATGTTAAATGTGCATACAAAACTACAGGTATTAACCATTTCTTTGTTTGTCACTACCACTAGACCCCCTCCATTTATCTTACTTAGTATTGGGACGTAGTCCCCTACAGATCTTTTATACTGGACTTTCTTGATCCCCTGTAGGAAATGGGGAGGGTAACCCCTTTGCCTAAAGTAGTTGGACATTAAGATGCACTCTTCTTCAAACTCCTCATCTTTAGTTGTCATCCTGGCTGCCCTAACCAGTTGCCCCTTAACTACAGATCTCTTCTGATGCATAGGTTGGCAACTAGTAAAATGCAAGTACATGTTGGAATGAGTCACTTTCCTGTATATTTTAGAAACAAGCATCCTTTCATCATAATCCTTCCTTAAATCTACATCCAGGTATACTATTCTATCCTTACTATGACTGGATGTGAAGCTCAGGAAGTGGGTGCTGTTGTTAAACATTTCTAACAAGCCCTCTAATTCAACATCAGTTCCCTGGAATAAGATAAATATATCATCCAGCAACCATGTATAGAACAAGATTTTATCCCTGAAATCCAAGTTGTTTAACATGAAAGTTCTTTCCCAATAAGCCATCACTAGGTTCACCAGGCCGGCTCCGCATGGAGAGCCCATTGCCACTCTGACTTTTTGATGGAAAATGTCGTTGTTGAACATTACATAGTTGTATGAAAGAACTGTATCTATCAGTTCTTCCACTAGTTTGATTTCACTAGTGGGTGCATCTAAAATCCTTAACATATGTGAAACCCATTCAATCCCAACCTGATGTGGGATGGATGAATACAGGTCCTTTACATCTACTGAAACAAAAACACTGTTAGCACAAAACTCTAAGTTATTAATAGCTTGAAGAAATGACCATGAATCTTTTGAAATTTGGCGCTCACTTTTGATATATTTCTGCAAAATTTTATCTATAACCTTAGCACATGTGTATGTAATGCTATCTCTCCCATCCACCAAAGGTCTCATTGGTGGATTGCTTACACATTTATGTACCTTTGGTACCCCAAAAAGAACTGGGATCCTTGGTGCTGGTTGTTGCAAATAGTTATATAAGCTTTTATCTATTCTTGCTTCTATATAAAGTTCTTCTATTAAAGCCGAAACTTTCCTGTATGCCCCATACATCTCGTTCATAGCCTTTACATAGGTGTTACTGTCCAAGATACTAGACATCCTTGAATTATAATCGTCAATGGTCATTATCGCAAGACCCCCACCTTTATCTGGTTTCATGATGCGAATGGGAGCTTGGCTTAATAACCTTAAGATATCCCTCTCTTCTCTACTAATATTGTATTTGTACCTATCTCTATAGCCTGATGGTACACTGGGCTTCTTTAAATTACGCAAATCCACTTTGCACACCTTTTCAAAAAGTGCTAAAAGTGGGTGCAAAGGGGGATTATATACACTTGAAACATAAAAATCAGATTTTTTATTAAAATTTTCCCCCATTAAGGCTAACAAATTAAATTTCCTAATAAAGATTTTAAGATCGATTAAAGTGTTAGCCACATCAAACTGAACAGTGGGAACAAATGTATATCCTTTCGATAATAATTCAATTGTTTTCGAACATATAACCATGTCCGTGTAATTGAAAATCTTAAAATCAAAACTGGAGTTAAAAAGTACATTGCATTGTAGCCTTAATGGGGGAAAACTTAAATAAAAAATCTGATTTTTATGTTTCAAGTGTATATAATCCCCCTTTGCACCCACTTTTAGCACTTTTTGAAAAGGTGTGCGAAGTGGATTTGCGTAATTTAAAGAAGCCCAGTGTACCATCAGGCTATAGAGATAGGTACAAATACAATATTAGTAGAGAAGAGAGGGATATCTTAAGGTTATTAAGTCAAGCTCCAATTCACATCATGAAACCAGATAAAGGTGGGGGTCTTGCGATAATGACCATTGACGATTATAATTCAAGGATGTCTAGTATCTTGGACAGTAACACCTATGTAAAGGCTATGAACGAGATGTATGGGGCATACAGGAATGTTTCGGCTTTAATAGAAGAACTTTATATAGAAGCAAGAATAGATAAAAGCTTATATAACTATTTGCAACAACCAGCACCAAGGATCCCAGTTCTTTTTGGGATACCAAAGGTACATAAATGTGTAAGCAATCCACCAATGAGACCTTTGGTGGATGGGAGAGATAGCATTACATACACATGTGCTAAGGTTATAGATAAAATTTTGCAGAAATATATCAAAAGTGAGCGCCAAATTTCAAAAGATTCATGGTCATTTCTTCAAGCTATTAATAACTTAGAGTTTTGTGCTAACAGTGTTTTTGTTTCAGTAGATGTAAAGGACCTGTATTCATCCATCCCACATCAGGTTGGGATTGAATGGGTTTCACATATGTTAAGGATTTTAGATGCACCCACTAGTGAAATCAAACTAGTGGAAGAACTGATAGATACAGTTCTTTCATACAACTATGTAATGTTCAACAACGACATTTTCCACCAAAAAGTTGGAGTGGCAATGGGCTCTCCATGAGGAGCTGGCCTGGCGAACCTAGTGATGGCTTATAGGGAAAGAACTTTCATGTTAAACAACTTGGATTTCAGGGATAAAATCTTGTTCTATACACGGTTCCTGGATGATATACTTATCTTATTCCAGGGAACTGATGTTGAATTAGAGGGCTTGTTAGAAATGTTTAACAACAGCACCCACTTCCTGAGCTTCACATCCAGTCATAGTAAGGATAGAATAGTATACCTGGATGTAGATTTAAGGAAGGATTATGATGAAAGGATGTTTGTTTCTAAAATATACAGGAAAGCGACTCATTCCAACATGTACTTGCATTTTACTAGTTGCCATCCTATGCATCAGAAGAGATCTGTAGTTAAGGGGCAACTGGTTAGGGCAGCCAAAATGACAACTAAAGATGAGGAGTTTGAAGAGGAGTGCATCTTAATGTCCAACTTCTTTAGGCAAAGGGGTTACCCTCCCCATTTCCTACAGGGGATCATCAAGGAAGTCCATTATAAAAGATCTGTAGGGGACTACATCCCAATACTAAGTAAGATAAATGTAGGGGGTCTAGTGGTAGTGACAAACGAAGAAATGGTTAATACCTGTAATTTTGTATGCACATTTAACATCGACTCCCATAAAATAATGAATATTATCACAAAAAATTGGGACTTCTTGATGAGTGATAAATATTTTAGAGAAATGTTTCCAGAAAGGCCTAAAATTACATATAGGTGTGGTAATAATTTAAAAGAAATTCTGGAAGCTAATGGTAAAGTGAATACTAATAAAGAAGGTATGTACAAGTGTAACATGGGTAGGTACTGTAAGTACATTGATGTAGGGTGCAACTATAGTATTGGTAGTCAGAAATACAGGTCCAATGGGATGTTTAGCTGTAACAGTAAACAAGTAGTATACTTAGCGAAATGCACAAGTTGCCCGGCTTTCTATATCATGGAAAACCAATAGAAAGCTTGGCGAAAGGATATACGAGCATACGTATTTTATTAGTAGGAACAAATTAGAGAATGCACTAGCTAGACATATAAGTGAGTCTGTTGGCCATGAATTTAAATTTAGAGTCATCGATCAATTGAAGAAAGATGAAAGAGGAGGACCAGAATCTTTGAAACTGGAGAGGAAGGAACTCCTATGGCAGCTCAGGGTAAATGCCTGTCAATATCCAGGCATTAATGAAATGACCTCCATTATGTGTATACTTAGGTTAAAAAACTTAGGTAAATGTTAGTAAAGTAAAAAAAAACTAGTAAAAACTAGTATAATTGATTATTATACCTAACAATACCATTAAAAATTGGTTGGTTGGTAAAAGTTTTAGATAGGGATGATAGGGTAAAATCATCCCTCAATGGTGTTAAAAATGGGTATAATCAACCTTGTGGGGGCACGTCTATGTGTACATTTTCTCATGTTTTAAAAAAGATACACGTGTTTTTATTTCCACATTTTTGAATATTCCCCTTTATGATTTCAACTTCTAGTGGAAAATTGTGTACCCTATTTGTTGTAATTTATCTTGATTAAATGAACTGAGTGATTATGATTCATTTTTATTTTTAATATTATTTTTATTTTTAATATTATATTAAATTTAAGCAGTGAATATTAATATTTATTATATATTAAATATATTAAATACATTTAATATACTAATGTTTTTATTGTATTTACGCCGGTGCTTTGTTAATTACTGGTATGAGTACTTGGTTCATATTTATATTCTGATATATTTATTTTTGCTTATATTCACTTAGTTTTAGTACACTACTAAATAGTGAATGTATTTAAAATAAAATTTTAAAACAAAATGTTAAAAATTTTAAAATTAATATATACATATATTATTTTATTATTTCATGGTTTTTAAACAGTGTAAAAGTTAATGTTAAAATCATGCTAGTCCAAGTGAGTTTAACCCTGTAGGAGGGTATATTAACCCTGTAGGAGGGTATATTAAGTTAATGAAGGCGCCAAGAAGAGAATGTAAAACTAATAGTATGTAAAATTATAGTATGTGCCTTTAAGTAACTAAATGGGTTATTGATTGATTATTACAGCTACACTTTAAATAGTGGTTTGTGGCATTGTTTTTAAATTTCTGAGGAAGTTAAGACATCAGTCTTGACGAAAAGTGTATCGCTATTTTTATCGCACTTTAAGTTGATATTAAAATTTAAGGATTTCTTGAGTGGAGAGTCTGGGATCTGATATTTTCTGTTGTTGAACTTGTTGGAACATTTTCTTGGTTTGTCTACATTTTAACCTTGCTAATAAATACAAATATAGGCAGATTTCAGCCTCAACAAGCTGGCTAGGGAAACATTATCATTTAAATCTGGTGTTTCCGTGGCATTACATCTAATCTGCCATTTGACATGTGACTTGTTACTTGTGTTTAAAGAGTTGTGTGCACAATTGCAGTTTTTTCTGATGAGGTCCATGTAATTTGGATTAAAGTGCTCATTGTTGTGGAATAAAAGAATTCTTGGTTTCACTTCTGCCTCCTTCCTTTGGATTCTGGGTTGGATTACTTTATTTTTTGTTACCTTCTATGGGTCATGACTCCATTCACACATGATCCATAATGCATGATTCTGAAAATATTTTATCCACTGTGTTTTGTTTAGTTCAGAATGAAAACATGTATCAGTGTGTTTGAAATATCTATATATATCTATCTACCTATCTATATCTATCTACGTGTGTGTGTGTGTGTGTGTGTGTGTGTGTGTGTGTGTGTGTGTGTATATATATATATATATATATATATATATATATATATATATATCGTGTGTGTGTGTGTGTGTGTGTGTATGGCTCCCCTTCATATGACTGAATTAACACAAGCCTGAAACTCATAAGCCTGAAAAGTCAAAAGCCTGAAAACACAAAAAATACATATACTGACTTTAAACAACAGAAACCATATTAATTTCCACTAAGTCCACATGGGAGGTGCATGGGGGGCTTGCCTCCCTGCTTATACATAGTGGAAATTAATATGGTTTATGTTGTTTAAAGTCAGTATATGTATTTTTTGCGTTTTCAGGCTTTTGAGTTTCAGGCTTTTGACTTTTCAGGCTTTTGTTTTCGGGCATTTGATGTTTCAGGCTTTTGTAGTTTCAGTCATATGAAGGGGAACCATACACACACACACACACACACACATATATATATATATATATATATATATATATATATATATATATATATATATATATTATACACACATATATTCCTCTAATGATGATCTAATAGTGAAGCTGAGTGAATGTATTGTCTTTTGTTGATTTTTGATTAATTTTGTGGTACTAACATAGACACAGAGAAGATGATGTACTGCTGCCTACTGCAAATCTGTAGGTACCAATTCATCGTCCCTACCACGTTTTTAGTATTGACCATTTTCTTGTCTGCCTCTTCCATGCGCATTTTAATGTTGCCTCCCCAACTATAGTCTATTTCCACCCTAGACACTGGAATATTCTGGACAGTATACCATTTTGAAATTGAAAGAAATTCCTACCAGTGTCCCTTTGTACAAAGGGATAAAGCCCTGACTGCACACCAGATGACCTCTGTTCAAACAGCAGCGGTGATGCTGGTGAAACCAGGCAGGGAGAGATGTGAGTGACAGGTTGATGCCAGCTTGGAATAGGGTGGCAGCTTATCTTGGTGAATGGCAACATCTGAACATGTACCTCCCAAAGGCAGCAATGATAGAGCTTGTAGGCTGATGAGGTGGTGGGTTTAAAGTAGTCCACTGGATCTGTAGGCTGTCCTACTCCCTAATACCTGACTTCCCTCTACAAGGGAAGGGAACAAAATGACTGAAGGGCTACCAGCCCAGTGGAGTAATGGATGTGATGTGTCAGTTGCGTTCAGCAGGGGAAGCCACTTAGATGATACTGCAGATAGCAAAAAACAAAAAAAGACAAAACAAGAGCAAATACATAAATGAATCATGAATCAACAGAACTAAGGAAAAAATAGCAAGTGAGGCATTCAGAAAAAAAAACTGAACTCCTTTTATCTGAGTGTGTCATTTGAACCACTACACAGCTCACTGAAAAAAAATAATTGAATTATTTTTAAAACTGTACATCTTTGCTTTTGTGCCATTTTCTCATACTATATTTGTTGTGAGTAATGCCACATGCATCAACCAGCCCTTCTGTAAGTAAATGCTTCCTTGCATTGCTTACCGTTTTTCATAAATAACTATATGCTGCACCTCCTTTCTGAATATATTTGTTGAAAGATGTAACCTATTTATACTCCAGATCTGCTTTTGCAGTCTCATCTGTGCTATAAATATCATTGCCTTTTATTTCTGTTTACACAAGCTTTGACACATTTCAAGTTCTTCTTTTATTCTTTTGTCGGTATTGCTAGGACTAGGTCACCTTTTCATTTTTATTATCATTGCTTCAGTACGTGCCATACAGTTTCGAACTTGTTACCCCTTAACTCATCTTTTAGCTCATGTGAAAGTGAACAAAGGAACATAGTCTGATGCACAGAATTTTAAAAGTATTTATGAAACACTGAAACAAATGGATTTTCTCCTGGGGTCTCAATCTGCTTTGAAGAATATGTCACCAGGAAAAACTTTTACAATACTAGGTAGTAAAAACCTTCCAGAAACATGAATGATTACAATTAATGGCTTACCATGGAACCACCTAAAAATCAGCTATATTCTACATGCCAATTATGTCATACTTACAAGAGCTAACAAAAGTCAAAATAGCGTTACAAAATTAATTCAGGAAGACTTGTATCAATAAGGCCACAGTCATACTATTTGCAGCAGTGTAGAGGCTGAACTTCAAATATGCCATCACAACCGTTTTTTCCTACTGGCAACCCTCTCCCTGTACTGCAAAACAAAAATATCTTGGATATATTAGAACAGATTCTGTCATTTGCAACACAGACTGAAACACGGGCTAGCAAAGTGCTAATCTAGTTAAAAGACTCATACACAATTTCAAATCTAATTACAGTAGAGATCAGATGTTCTATCAACATAAGCATATTTTTACCTATATTTGAATATGGCCTACCTATCACAGCCTTGCTGTTTTCAGAAAGCATGTCTCTCTTGCAAAATACTGAAAATAAAATATTGTGGTTCATACCTATAGCAAATAGTAGGGAAACCTATAGCGGTTAAAGAGGAACAGCACTTGCTTGAGCAGTCCACTCCAGTCAGAGCTTTAGGAGGGACCCCATTCCAAATGCCTTTTGCCATGGTTCACCTTGACTGGGAGGGTGGAAAAGGAAGCAAACAAGTAGGTGTGTTTGAGGATATCCCAGCAGATGTCCTGATAGGGTATGATTTTTATAATGCAGTACCCTGTGTGCATGCAGTTACATGCAGTCAGACTTAGAGACAGGCATGTCGGTTTGGTAGCCTGGGGAAACCCAGACAAACACCACACCTAAAGCCAAGGCTGGTGGTGTGGCTATTTCAGGGAGGGAGCTAACCTGTAGTAGTGAGCCTGAATGTGAGTCACAGCTGCTAGTAGGTACTGATGTTCCTATGGACAGAGTGATTGCAAGGGCAGAGGTGAGTAGTAGTACCCAGGCTGACAGTGAGGCACCACTGTGAGAGGGATACCAGACTTCCTTTGGAAGGGAAACTGGAAAGTGTCACAAAAGTAGAGCTGAGACAGGCTCACCTCTCAGACCCTACACTAAAAGGCTTGAGGGAGGTAGTTAGGGAGGCACCTGATTCTCAAGGAAAGGGGAATCTGTATACTGGGACAAAGGGTTACTGTATAGAGAATGGACCCCTGAGGGAGGGCAAGAGGATGCGGTAATACAGCAATTGGTACTGCCTAGATCCTACTGTCTGGCACTTATAGCCATAGACCATGACAATCCATTTGCAGGTCATGTGGGTATAAAGTGTACCAAGAGACATATTCTGCAGACCTTTTGTTGGTCATGGATTGGAAGGGATGTAACATGGTACTGCAGTACCTGTGAGCAGTGCCAAAATGTAGGTAAGGCAGGAGACAAGCTCAGATCTCCTTTGATGCCTTTGCCTGTGATTGAGGAGGCATTTCAGTGGGTAGCTATGGATATTGTGGGGCTTCTGAGTCCCCCAAGCTCCACAGGGAAATAGCCCATCCTGGTGGTAGTAGATTATGCTACTAGATACCCTGAGGCAGTGGCTCTATCCTCTATTGAGGTAGAAAAGGTGGCAAATGCTTTGTTAAAGATGTTCAGCAGGGTATTTTTTTCCAAGAGAAATACTGACTGACAGAGGTGCCAATTTCATGTCATACCTGCTGGCTTGTTTGTGGAAGCACTTTGGGGTGAAGCACCTAAAGACCACCCCTACCATCTCCAGACTAATGGTCTTGTGGAGAGGTTAAACTCTACACTAAAGACCATGGTACAGGCATGCATTTTCAGACCTGTTTAAGATAGAGTGGGACACACATTTGCCCCATCTGCTGTTTGCTTGCAGACAGGTACCCCAGGAATCCACAGGGTTTTCACTCTTTGAGTTGCTTTATGGGTACAGAGTAAGGGGACCTTTAGATTTGATTGGTGATGAGTAGGAGGGTGAGTGTGAATCCCAGAAGGAGTCTGTTGTGGCATATGTCCTAAACCTCAGGACAAGGCTCAGGGAGATCATGGGCTTGGCCTAGGAGAACCTGGCAGGAGCCCAACAGAAGAAAAAGGTCTGGTATGACAGGACTGCTTGAGCCAGAGAGTATGCTGTGGGGCAACAGGTGAATGTTTTCATTCCTGTCAGACACAATAAGTTGCAGGCAGTTTGGGAGGGACCCTTCAATGTTATAAGGAAAGCCAGTGATTTTAACTACATGGTAGAAGTGCTAGGCAGGAGCACAAATTAACATGATGAAACCTTACCATGAGAGGGACGCCCTTGTGCTAAGTATTTTCAGTAAGAGGCAAGAAGAATGTGAGGAGGGCCTATGGCTACAGTGAGCCAGCCTCCAAATCCCAGGTTACTATGGTGCAGCTTAGGGTTACAGAAATATGACATGACAGTGCAGCACTGTAATGGGGTCAGAAATGCCAAGGCAGATGTAATCTCAAGACAGGGTATGGGGTAATTTATTCCCAGATAAGCTTATTCCTCTCCAGCAGCATTTCTCAAGGGGCACTTGAAAACCTAGCTTAAATCTTCAAAGGGGGAGAGGTGTGATGATAGGAGGTACTGTCAGCCATGCCAGGAGAAATACGACAGTGGATTTGTAACATATGCCAGTGTAGCTACTTGGAATTTTCTAAATAATTATATGTCATTTGTATATCAAACTGATTTGTACAGAAGCTTTTGCTGAAAATGTATTTGTGAAGTTTGCTTGTGTTAAAATATATCAACAGTGTGCCCTGATGGAAGGAAAAGAGATGTACACGTATTATTGTAATGTTTAAATGTACACATTGTAACAACATATACTGGGAGTGAAGAGGTTAATCTTAATCCACCTGACTTTGCAAAATATTCTTGAAATGAAATTACTTTATGGGTTAAGCCATAAATATGTTATCCCACAGTTTAGAAGGAGCCAGAGACACAAGGTTTGTACTAGACAATAGGTTGTAGCTCATGTAGTAAGAGTGAAATAGTTTTACTGTTTTATGATTCCAGCAGCTGCACCACATCTGAGCAAAGCTCTATATGTATGTATTGCAGCACAAAGGTGGTAAACCCTAGTAGCTTCTAGTGATGGGGGGATAATGCTGGAAGCAGAGTCAGAGGACCAAATGTATGTGATGCCATTCAGTACAGAAATAATGTTTTAATATTAGAGGGGACTGAAGTCTCAGCAGCATTCTGTATTGGATATGACAACAACGACCACTTACCCAAATCATCTTGCCTTGGTCCATTCAGTAAGTAGGAAGAGTAATTCTCTAGATCAGTTAGGAATAGTCAGTGAGACTAGCTACTTTCCATCAGTGTTATTTTTAATATTCCCTGTGACTGAAACTCTGGTGCTTACTGTAAATAGCTATTTAGCATTTTCTTGTTCTTTTATTATTTACTATTAAATATATTTAAACTTTTCTTTGTGGCTGGTCCTTTTTAGAAAATATTTAAGCTTTGAGATTATTTTCACATATTTCTTTGGTGATAACTCTAGCCACTCCTGAAAGCCTTGCTGTTTGGTCAACATTACCATTTGTGCACTCAATATAATTGGGTACCCTTGCAAGAGCATTAGGTAGCTGGCATTGTAATGCTTGGTGGCACTGATAAGTACCTTATAGTCTGGGCAGAAGGGGGTATAGCTCGTAAACCTGTGCTAACCTTTCCCAGGTGTGTGTGTGTGTGTGTGTGTGTGTGTGTGTGTGTGTGTGCACAAACCAAATCTCACACTGTGTGTGTGTCAGCTACTTGGGACATGAAGCACTGGTTTCACAGAGACAGTGGTGGAGGACTTGGCTTGGGCACTTGGCTGAGGAGTTAACTCTGCAGCTATACCAATGGGGAGTCTTACTGGGGACCTGGAGAGAGACAGAGAAACCCACACCCTGAGCTGAGTGCATTTGTGTGCTCTTAAGGGAAATTGTGCCTGATGCAGAGAGGTTTGCATCTGAAAATACTGAGCGTATCTGTTTGTATTCCAAGTGATCGCCCCTCTCCAGTGTCAGTGGTGAGGATTCAGGCACCTTGATTACTGGCCCATCATGGGGACATCACAACAATGTTCAAGAGGAACCTGGACAAGTGGATGGTGCACCATAAATTCATACCGTGGATACCTCTCACAACCCTCCTGGAAATGGGCAGTCATCACTAAATGCAATGCTGGGTATTAACTAGCATTTCTATGGTATTAGATTGGGATGAAACAGCTAGGCTTAAAATGACCGGTTCGATAGCCTAGTAATCTTCTTTGATCTCCTAGTAATCTCCTATAATCCTATGAACAGTCAGGCACCAAAAAGCACCACCGTCTGGTGGAGTCTCACTTCCGTTTCACATTTTGTTTCACTCCGAACTTGCACTACAGTGGCTAAGGAAGTTTCACTTCAAAAATAAGTGATTAATGTTGCACAATCAATACAGAAGACTATACTTTACTTTGTTAGAAAAATAAGTGTTTGCAATTACAGATGTTTACTTGGTTCTGTTTCTTTATAACCATATTAAAGCATTTCAGGTACAAAAACAGATGGTATCAGGTTCCAAGGGGATCCAGTTCCTGTCTGCCTGGTAAGCCATCGTCAAACCTTGCTGCTTTGCCAGATATGGTTTGCACCTGGCACCACTAGGCTTTCAACACTGGCAAAGTCTCTTGCCTGCACCATAGTGCCTTTTGTAGGTAAGGCCTCGAAAACAACATTACCAATGTGAAATTAACGAATCAGAACAAAATAAGAATCATGCTGCTAAATGCTAAGAGATTAAACCAAAAACTGCACTCCCTAGAAGCACTTCTTTCACTAGATGATGTAGCTGTCTCTGCAGTCACAGAAACCTGGTTTTAAGCCTCAGAGAGTACCCTGGACCTGCAACGCTACAATGCCTTCCACACCTTTAGACCGCAAAAGGAACATGTGAAAACCAAAGGAGGCGGTGTTTCAGTCTATATTAGAGATAAATTCACCTCATGTCTAGTTAGACTGGACAACTCTATGGTGTTACTCCAGGTCCAGGTAAAGGTGAGTAAGACCCCTATTCAAATCCTAGCCAGTTACAGAGTCCCCTCCATGGGCCATGACACCCATGAAGCCTACTTAACCAAACTGAAGACAATCCAAATTTTACCAAACACACTGGTTATGGGGGATTTTAATTATCCCAGCATCAACTGGGAAACATATTCTAGTCCAAACTCGCTAGCACAAAAGTTCCTTGACTTTGTGAATTCAAATGCTTTGGAGCAAATTTTCCATACCCCAACAAGAAGAACAAACATTCTAGATCTGGTCCTTGCCAACATGTCAAACAGGTTCACTGCTGCAACTGTTGGATCCTCATTAGTTAAACTGACAACAAATCAGTCACCTTTGAACTGACACTAACACCAGAACTCACAAAGGGTGAAACCAGACTAAAAAACTTCACCAAGGCAAATTATACCCTCCTAAGTGAAGGTGTAAATGCATTCCAAGCCCCACCCCAAGCTAAAAGTGGTAACTATGCCAAAGCTTACACTATTTCATAAGTGTATAAACTTGGCTGTATAGAATCAACGTCAGAGCCCCAAGTAAAATCAAACTGACATGGTGGACTTCCAGCATCAACAAACTCTACAATAAATATAAAAAGATGCTGTCCAAGAAAACAAAGACAAGGACTGAACAATGGAAATGTACCCTCCTCAGCCTTAACAGGCAAATAAGACAACTTGTCAAATTGTCCAAGAACTTCTTTGAGAGAAACATAGCAAGTACTACCAAGGATAACTGTAAGACCTTTTACAGCTATATACGTATGTTTACCCATATATGCATGTGCTCTGCCTGCTCTGCAACTATTTTATATCTGGTGCCCTGGGTAATGGGAATACCTATGCATGCTGTTATAACTAATCGTGAATGCTGTTGACTATTACTAACCCATATCTGCCTTAAACATGCTACAACATAGCTCGTATGGGAAGGCCGGTCCCAGCAGACCCACCTGTCCCACCTCAGCTAGTCATGGCACCGGGCACCAGCACATCTGGGGCCCAGCCTGGGACCTCCTCGTCCGTTGGCCCTGCACCACCTTCGGGTGGAACCACCACAGGGGGTGGGGCTCGGCCCCCCCCGGGGGTGGGAACAGACAGGAACCTGTCATCCGTGGTATGGTCCGGGCCGTGGTGTGTAGGGAGCTCGACAGGGAGGTTTGAGACCGCCTATGCCAGCTTGAGGGCCAAGTGGTACAACTAGAGGGAGAGCCTGCCCCTCCTACACAACCCCCAGCACAGCCACCTTCTGGGCTGTGAAGGTGCAGTGGTGACTGCTTATGGGTGGGGACCTCAGTCCCACTGTATCCATTTGTGGGCTCATGGGCTTGCAACTTCCAAACACCACTCCCCATCCAAGGTGCCCCCCCCACATGTGTCATATGCCACCCCTGTATGCGTCTTGTTTGTCTTGTCTGTCCAATCAGGGATGTGATGGCAATAACTCCCATCACTGTCACCATGTACTGACTGCAATCCTCACACTATGCTTCTGCAGTTCACAGATGTGTGTTCTGTGAGTAACACAAGAAACAAATGGATTCACACACTGACCAGTCCACAGATGACCCTACAGATGGGGGTTTCCTCACAAACAGAGCACTGTCTTGTCAGTTAAGAAAACATGCAGACTAGCCATTACCACACACAACTTGTTAAGTTGGCAGTAGTCTGAATAAAGCATAGCTGCACTTACATGCTGTAGTCATGTCTGGCACATCACCCTCCTGTCTTTTGGCTATTTTCCACTATGTATGTCATTTGAGGAATATCCAGATTTCATCTATGATGCTGTTTACCAAACACCAGATCCAGTTTCCATTCGCAGTGACTATCATGGGCAAACACCAACATGATGTTCCTAGATATTGCACTGTGTTTCCATGCAACTGGCTATGGGAATGTCACCACAGCTGTTCCACATGCAATCAGCTACAGGAGGACTGCAATAGGTGCAGAGGCCATCACCTGATCATGACCATCACTTACAAAACACAAGCTGCTGCTGAGCAGGCGTACATCTCCATATCCACCAGAGAGTGTGTGTGAGGGACAGAGAGAGGCAAAGTACATCAGAGAAGGGCTGGGAGACTAAAACCTAAGCATCGTCTGTCACATACCTACCAGTACAGGGGCTCAAACCTGTGAATGACTAGCCATTACTATTACAAGTGCATGCAGTTACTCCATGTCCCACATAGCTGACATGTTGGTGTGCTGCAAGAACATATATGTGTGTTGGTGAGCGACATCTGCAACAGAGATATAGTAGACATACATTAGGTGTAGCACACATGGCTGTCCACATGAACAGATGTCATTGTCAACACAATCACACTCTCTAAGGGACTCAGACACATTGGCACACTTTGGCAGACTCACAAATACACTTCCTAACTACTTAGTTTGCCACACTACAGTAATGCACAGGTATTACATGCACCACAGGGGTTATCCTGAGGTTCTCTGGACTAGGGCATGTGAACATGTCTGACATCAGTCAGTATGCCAATGGGAGTTGTACTGGTTGTGACTATGGTTGGGAACATCATACCCCACATGCAGGCACAAGGTGCCAGTACTGACATGCATGTGTGCATTGCTTCATGGATGTGTAGTGGTTGGCTGTGCAAGATGGCTGAACAAGGCTGGGTGAGGGGTAATTCTTGGCATCAGTCCACCTGACAATGGTCTGCAGTGTGGTTCAGGGGTGTAGTGTCTGCAATGTCCCACACAGATGGGTATTGTATTAACTGTCCTGTCATCCTGGTTACCGTTGTGTGTGGCCATTGCTTTGTAATGCATGCCATGTCTGTGTTTAATAGTCCTTGACATGGACATTGCTTGGGATGTGCATGTCCCACATTAATGTACAGTGACATGTTTAAGTGTACCTGGTTTGCCTGGCACATGTTGTGTACACAGGCTGTTATCAGATGTGCCAGTCCTGTCTGGTGTGGCAGGACCTGCTAATAGACACCAGGTTGACCCTACACCTGCATTGATAGCATGATACAGGTATTCCCTGGTGTCAGTGGCATCTGTCCATACAGTGCATGTGTGCAGGGCATTGTATGTCCTTTGTGGATCACATTTGATGGCAGCACATATGTTGCAGGTGTCCACTGGGGAACATAGCGAAGGCACATTGACCGCAATTATGTGCCTATTGTACTGGTGGACAGGGTGCCATGCCCTCTACAGCCCACTGCATTCACACTATGCCTACTATCTGTCAACAATGTGCAGGGTAATAGCAACATAGCGGGATTTTCTAGGCAAGTGTGTTTGTGTATGACACATGGGTTCAGACCGTATTCTGGGTAATAGTAGGGGTGCTTACTTTGTTCACCAGGCCTTTTGGCAGATGTAGGGGTATGGTGTGTCAACACAGTCTCTAGGCTGATTAAAATCTGTAATCCTCATGAGATGGACATTGTGGCATATAATATGGCCACCATATAGGAAAACAACAAAAAATGCTCCTCAGCGTGTCCAGTGGTTAGACACTCACAGCCACCTCCACACAGGCTTGCACTGTCAGACACACACACACACACACACACACACACATACACACACACACACACACACACACACACACACACACACACACACACACACACACACACACACACACACACACACACACACACCTGCCACATCTTGGAATAGAACTCCTACCTAACTAGTTTATCACACTACAGCATTACACAGTTATAGCACGTGCTTTGGAGATTACTGGGCTACCCCATCCCCAAAGGTGTATTTCACAAGAAGTGACATTAACAGGGCTACCAAAGTAGGGCAATTCGAATTTCCTGCAAGTGAGTAGCCCAAAATGCATTGCTCACAAAACAGACAGTGAGACATACACAACACATCCACAACTGACATGTGTGGGTATAGAACCCATGACCAAGATCTATACCACACTACTGCATGGAGATGTTATAGGATGCACCATGAGGATTACTAGGGTACTCGTTCCCCAGAGGTGTATTTGACAAGAAATTACATCAGCAGGATCAAAAACATAGGGCATTGTAAATGTCCTGTGAGTGAGTAGGCTCCCTACACAGACATTGAAACACACTGAAAACACATAACTGCCATGGTTGTGGATGGAACCCTACCACAGTTCTAAATCACACTCCAGCAGTACGCAGTTACCCGATGCGCTACAGAGATTACTGGGTTACAGTGGTCCCAGAGGTGTATGTCTAGGTGGGTAACATCAGCACCCTTGCCAAAGTTGAGTATGGGAATTGTAAGGAGTGTGCATACTCTAAAAAGCATAGTTAACTTCTCAGGCAGACTGACACTCACACAGTTGGCAAGTCTGGGATTAGAACATCTATCACATTACAGCATTATACAGTTACAGGACACACTACAGAAATTACTGGGTTACAGCAGTCCCAGAGGTGTATTTCTAGGTGGGTGACATCAGCACCCTTGCCAAAGTTGAGTATGTGAATTGTAAGGAGTGTGCATACTCTAAAAAGCATTGTTCCTTTCTCAGGCAAACAGACAGACAAACACACACACAGTTGGCATGTCTGGGATTAGAACACCTACCAAACTAGTTTTTCACACTACAGCATTACGCAATTACAGGACATGCTACAGAAATTATTGGGTTACTGCAGTCCCAGAGGTGTATGTCTAGGTGGGTTACATCAGCAGGATTGCCAAAGAAGGGCATTTCAAGTGTACTGCGAGTTGCACATGTCTTTTACCTGTGTGTACCCGCTGCTTACTGTCGCAAAAACACATTTACACCTGCTGAAACGTGTCTTATTCAGTCCTAAATTACATTATCAACAACCCTTGCAGGTCTTGAACCCTGGACCATATACACCAAGGTCACTGGACTTACCACTAAGCCATCTGGGTTGTATACATGTATCATGTTTTTTATAATACACATTTTACTACAGGTATTCTACAGTACTGAAAACAAATGGGACAGTCACTTTGTGTACATATGTACAGTACCCTTGAATGTACTGTACTCTGTGAAACAACATAGACAAGTCTATATATGTACAACTGTTATAACTAAATACTAAATACATATATGCACTTACGGGATGTGTACACACACACACACACACACACACATATATATATATATATATATATATGTATATATATATATATATATATATATATATATATATATATATACATGTGCATATACACAGACACACTATAGCCATATATATATAAACATGTCAAACACCCTTTGTGACACAGAAGGGTTCCAAAGGAATTGACGTGTACACAAAACAGAGGCATCTCTGTTTTTATAACATTTAAATCTTAATCAGTTCACCAGAGAAGGGATGGGTGTTGTGTGTGTGGAGTTTGGGGTGGGGAATGATGGCTAAGGAAGTGTACCCTGGGGATTGTGGAGTGTGGGTGGGGGAATGATGGGTATGGACATACACCCCAGGGACCACATCTGTGTCACTGCTCGACAGTGGCGCAGGAAAATAACATATCCAACAGTAGTTGTTCTTGACTGTCTGTTCTTTTCTATTCCTAACTATGTAGTAATTTGTAGACTCCACTCACCACAGATGACTACTATGGTGTGCAGCATGTTAAAAGACATAACACATGTGTATGCCTGGCTACAGGGTAGTCACACACACACAAACACACACACTTGCCAGTATTGTGCTTACAAGTCTTGCCTATGTAAAGGTAACTAGTAGAGTTATATGCAGTTGGGGTATATGCCACAGAATCCATATAATTACAATTACTCTGATTCTGCTTTTGAGCTGGGTGACATCACATAACTGATTACTTGCAGTGGGGAGGGGGGGAAAGGGTGGTTTAGCAGATGACAAGGATAAAGGCCAGTGCAAAAGGTGGTTTCTCTTTGGAAAGTGGTAAAACCCATTGTCATGACAGGATGCAGACACAAATACACAACCACACTCGGCCATTTGCTAACACACACACACACACACACACACACACACACTTGCCAGTGGTGGGATCAGAACTCCTGCCTATCTACAGATCACTATTACAGTACTATGTGGTTACGAGATGCGACACAGAGATTACACATTTCAAGGCAGTCAGAATGCCCTTCTAAGACTGAGGACATCAACAGGGCTACTGACAGTTATGATGTACATAGCTGTAAACCTGAGTGTTTAAAGTAGGAGTCCATTACAACTGTATGCACCAACAAGACACATCATCTGCAGGTAAGACATAGGTAGGCCTGAGAGGTATAGTTGTAGCACAACAAGCCCTGCATTGGAGTATGTCCATCTGTGGAATGGACAACTACTATCACTCTACATTGTTACAGTGGTCATGCTCATACACATAGAATTGCAGGACTTGTTTGGATGCATTAACTCCAATTACACAAGGTCACAGTGGGCATGCTCATACACTTAGTAGCACAGGGCTATTTGCGATGCACTATGACTACAACTACACAAGGTTATACTGGGCATGCTCATACATTTAGAAACAAAAGGCTTGTTTGGATGCACTGAATCAAATTACACAAGGTAGCAGTGGGTACGTTCATACACTTAGTAGCACAGGGCTGTTTGGGATGCACTCCGATTCTAACCACAGAAGGCCACAGTGTGCATGCTCATACACTTAGATGTACAGAACATGTTGTAATGAACTCCTGTTGTAAACACATCTTAACTGTCAGTATATATGCACATCATACAGGTTTACTACCAGATACCTGTATGTGGCCTGTAAATTATATATCTGCGTCTGTGCTGTGTGATACACATGCATACATGTACATGAAGCACTGCCATATATATGTGAAGTATACACAATCATGCATGTGTGGAAGTGACAGACAGTATGTTAACTGGGACACACAGGTGGATACTAACTACAGCATGTGTCACACACATTGCTGCCCTGAAAGGCATACATTTATATCAGGTTGTGGACAGTGGCATTATACTTGTTACAGTGGCATGTGCAAGCATAATATGTGAGCCCCGTTGTCTAATGGTACTGAGATGCAGGTGTCAAGATGACCTCTCCCGGCTGTGTTAGTAGTCATAATTAGCAGGCTCGCTCCACTAAGCATATCTGACATTGGTCATCTACACAACGTCTGCTGCTGTCCGTCACCTTAGATGTAGCATTTGATACCAAGCACAATACTGCCACTCGCAATGATGTCATGGTATGAGTGGCAACTGATGACCAAAACAATGAGCCAATGTCCTGCTGTGTAATTATGATGTTGTCCTGTGTCTGTCATTCTGGGATGTCATGACTGAAAGAAGACATGCCTTTGTCACAAAGCACATGCATCCATGATTCAAGGGATAATACCTAGGTTGCATTTACCCATATAGTGGCATTCCAAGGCGCAAGTCCTAAATACAGAGGTAACACCCTGACACCTACAAGACAATTGCATTGGATGCTTACGCTAACCAGTGCTATATGTGTGGCTTTCATAATCCATTTGCTCAATGTAGACCCTACAATGGGGAATACTAACATCTGTGCAGTGAAGAACACCTGGCTGAAGGCTCTGTAGTGCACAATAGCACTACCACCATATAACTCAGATCCAGACATGTGGGCCATGACATTGGTATGGACCACTCCAGGTGGTGGTGTCCACATATTCATAAAGGGTACTCACAAGTAAAGACCACTACTCCAACATAATTCATCACAGATGTCAGGTACAGGTGACAGTGGAAAAAGCTGCATTCTATGTAGTACCCTCATATACATCCACCACCATGTCCTCAGACTACCAACACACATCCATACATGTGGTATGAAATAGTATGGTAAAACACCAAATAACCTTCGACTGGTGGACTGTACCTAGCCCTATATCAACTGTGCAAAGTACCCATGTACTGACACAATTGCATAATGTGTTATGCAATGTAATAATACCACTGTTTGTAACCAGGTCAGTTGTACACATACCATGGTCCCTCGGATGTTGTCAGCATTAACACAGTTGACTGTTGCTGTACACCAGTAAAAACACACTCATGGTTGGATATGACATAGATGTACCTGCCCTGGATATGTACATCCCACACTCATACAACATAAATGAGAATACCATTGCTGTTGCTGTCCTTTGTACATACAGTTGGCTACATTCATTACACACATGCACATTGATGATAGGTCCATGGCTGCTGAATACTAACAGTACATATGATTTGATATCCATGTTGACAGAGGTAATATTCCCTCTCTACTGGTCACCCACGACACCTATCATATCATACAACAACTCATGTGGCATGTATGTCATTCGACATGTCCACCAAATGCAATGCCTACAAACATACCCAAATAACAGGATCATAGGACCTACACACATAGCCTGTATTGACAGACTCGGGAATACAGCTATGCTCTGTATGTTCCTGAGTAGTTACAGGTGATATGTCCATGACATGTGCAGCCATGTGTGCCCACAGCTCCTACATATACCTCATGTCAACAATTGCAAGCCATGCATGCTGTGTTCTGTCTAGACATTAACCTTATTACCACAATAGCCAGAACATGCTGGCGTGTGACATTTAAAAGCCATAGACCTCGCACATGCTTGAATAAATGTAATGTCCATCTCAAACAGAGCACATTGCTGGCACTCTTAAAGTAATCATGAGGTGTGTCTGGCAAATATGATGTCTCACTGTTGACCATTACAGTGCTCTGGCTTCACAGTGGAACTGTCAACTAACAGTTTGTGGGATCATGACATGGAATATTGCTGTGTGTGTGTGTCTTGCTGATGTGCTGTTGGCATAAATATACACTTGGCTACTCAGTGAATGTGGTTGTGTGTCCTACCAGTACATGAATACAACATCCATTATGGTGTAATGCTCAGCTAGGTTTCACACATGGTGTGGGGAAGGTGTGGAATGTATCCTCGCCAGTTCACTTACTGATGGAGGCTGCATATGTGTGCATGTATTGATGTGTGTTTAGATTCCATGCATGTGCAGTGTCTGATGTTTGAAGGTGACTGTTGTCTTAGTACATCATGCAGTTGCAATGCAGCCTCAACATTGCCAACTGTATATGGTGACATGCTCAAAGTACAGTAAGCTGTACTTTAGGTATGGAGAGATGTTTGGACATAGCTACTAAATGGTGGGGCTAATTTGCAGATAAATGATTACTGTGGACAGCTGACAGGTGTGTTACAACCATTCTTACAATGACCTGTGCAACTACTAAGCTATGGTTTTATTAATTGAAGGGGAAGACACACAACATACAATGCAGTAAGGGTGACACTGAAGGCAAACCTCTTGACACCTGGAACAGTAACTCCTCCCCTGTGCATATATTATGCATATATCGGCACGGTTGGCAAAGGAAAGAGTTTGTATGCTTTGTAGCATGTACGATAGTGCTGTCGCTCTGTAATACCTACCATGAGATAGGCAGGTGTTTGATTCACAGTACTGGCATGTGTGAGTGTGTGTGTGTGTGTGTGTGTGTGTGTCTGTGTGTCCATATATGTCACGTATGGTGTGGAATACATCCCAAATGTTTTTCACTCTTCTGTACACTGTTGTAGACATTTGTACAGAGTGAAATGTAGAAAGCAAGACATAGGCAGGTGTTTGTATCACACACATGTCAAGTGTCTTTATGTGTGTGACATAGGTGTCAGTGTGTGTGTGTTTGTGTGTGTGTGTGTGTGTGTGTGTGTGTGTGTGTGTGTGTGTGTGTGTGTGTGTGTGTGTGTGTGTATGTATATATGGCTGTCCAGTCCCTGGAGTGAAGCTATATTTTACCATAGTGAAATGATAAGACCCCCTCCCCCCATCCACTCAATGCAATCTAGTATCCCTGTGGATGTCATCAATCTTAGAAGGCCATTCTAACCACCTGTAAACATGTAAGCCCTGGGGTGAGGCGTGCTGTTACATAGCCTACTGATGAACCCTCTCCCCACATACACTCACCGCAATCTAGTATCCCTGTTGATGTCCTCGATCATAGGCCATTCAGACTACCTGTACATGTGTAATCTCTGTGGTGCATCTTGTAATTGCGTAGTATTGTAATGATGATTTGTCCATAGGCAGGGGTTCTCATCCCAACACTGGCAACTGTGTGTGTGTGTGTGTGTGTGTGTGTGTGTGTGTGTGTGTGTGTGTGTGTGTGTGTGTGTCAGAGTGTGTGTTACTGTGTCTGGGAATCCTTGAGTGTGTGGGTGTGTTACTGCGTCTGTGAATCCCCGAGTGTGTGTATGTGTATGCATCCTGTCATGAGAGCAGGTATTACTGCTTCCCAATGAAAAGCCACCTTTTCCACTGGCCTTTACCCTTCTCATCTGTTAAACCACTCTTTTACCTCCTCTCTGCTCCAGGTAACTATACCTGTGATGTCACCCACTATGGATGTGATGGCTCTAGCCACAGTAGCTTACTACACAGCTATCATGCTCTTGGATCATTAGATCAGTAAACATGTTTGAAACTTGGAACATTATAACTGTGATGTGGAAGCTACAAAGTGCATGCAGATAGTGTCATACAGACCTGTGAGTAGTCTACATTTACCTATGGGACACTAACCACAAATACGCTCGAGGATTGACATGCCACGGTCAAGGACTCCCACCATGTCACCCAATCGTCTATCCAAAACATCTGCAAGATGATGGTGAGCATTTGCAATTGCCTGGATGTTGTCAGTCAAAGAATGGACAGTAGCCCTCTGAAGCCTCAGACCTTCTCTGTTGTGCCATTCAGCATGTGCCTGTGCCTCCATTACAGCCTGAAACATGCGTCTGATGACACCAGCTGATGTGCTATGTCTTGCATGGGCATGTTGGCCAGAGGTCCTCCTATGAGCAGCACAAGGGCACATGCCTGTGTGGGACATCACCAGTCATTTGGCTGGGATCATGGTGCACAAGCACACCTTCCATAGTCTCCACACTTTCCTGTTCCATGCTACCACCCGCCAACTGCCCTTCCTCTATGGCCACTGGTGATGGGGTATGTGTAGGCATGAGATCTATGTGCGGGGATGAGGGGGATACAGGTGGAATGGCAACCAATGGCACAGTTTTAGCCCCTGACAACCCTGCCTGTGCCTCAATCATACTTTCATCAGCACTGCTACAGTCTGTGGGGACACTAACATCAGGTGGACCACAGGACGGCAACGCACCTACATCAACACCTGTGAGGGCCAGACAAGAACTCTACATTACAAGTTATACAGCACAGTACACACACACACACACACACACACACACACACACACACACACACACACACACACACGCACACACACGCACACACACGCACACATGCACACACACACACACACACACACACACACACAGACAGACAGATACAGACAGACACAGATGCTATGGCACCCAACGGCATGCAACATGCATGTGATATGGCAGAAGGCATTCAACTTAGACATTTATAGTGGTAGTTATCATACATCCCTGAGTTGCACACAACAGCATGCATGTGTTATAGCAGAAGGCATGCACCTTACACAATTATAGTAGTAGTAGTTAGCATACATCCCTGTGTTGCACCATTTGTGTTAGTATGTTATACCCCAAATGTGCAACACAATGCATGCACTATGCACCATTGCACCACACTGCCATGTTTTGTGCAACATACCCCACATGTTAACAGACCATCGCTGACCTTTGTACATCTGCCACTGCTGCTTTGTGTTGGCCACTGCCCCTATGTGTGAGGAGGACATGAGCAAAAGGGTATGCTGAGTGAATGCTATGTTTGCCTGAGCCCTAGCTTGCATATTTCCCCCAAAGCAGTGCATGTCTGTTCAACATTATTCTGCTTACCCCTGAGCTGAGTCTACAGACAATGTGCATGTGGCTGTACACACATGTTCGACATGGCTGTCCCTACTTTGCAATTGTGCCACAGACCAGTACTGGTTAACAGCACACAGCCTGATGTGTGGCATATGTCTTTGACAATCACTTGTAGTATGACATGTCTTCTGCTGATGTTTTGAATGACATGCATACATGTTTAACACAATGGGGTCCTTTCAAATATACAGTGAGGTAATGGTGTCCCAATGCAGGGATGTGTTATACTAACATGGACCTTCAGCTGACGCAATGTTGTCAGTCCACCCTACAGATATACAGTGACATACTGCACATTGAGCTGATGTGCATAGCCATTGCAGGGCATCATGTGGCTTCACTATTGCTATACAGTGTGAGTTACAGACACAGTTCATAGCCATGACTGTGTTCAGATACAATACATATCTAATGTGGAATGTGACCCACATCACTGAGGTGTATACACACTAAACCCTAATGTGGAATGAGTGATGTAGGTCACTGAAGGGTATACAGGTGACACCATTGCACATCTGCAACCATATTGCTGATGCCTGGTAACTATGCCCAGACATGGCTAACTTAGCAGTACTCCATGTCCCACATGCCATCTGTGTACCTCACACACATGAGGAGCAAGCATGACAATGATGTCTGACACCAGCAAGGTGAATGTACTGTATCTGTGGCCTGATGTGGTTGTAAGTGTATGTTGTGCAACACATGTATGTATTTGGAGACTGTATAGGTGAATGCTTTCATGTCGTGACACACTCATGATGTTCAAGACATGTTATGTGGTGGTTTGATGTCATGCCTACACAAGCTGTGCACAGGCATGTATGATGTTTAGTGTTTCACATCTGCAATATCACCATTACACAAAGGCCATAGTTGTGTTGGGCTAATGTACAACAGGGTGTACACACGTACATCACTTCTACTGTATGTGTTGCTTCATGTCTCTGGCCATCCTCCATGGCCATATGTAAACATGTTTTGTTCAATGGTTGCGATGGGCATCTATTTCACATGTCAGTGTTGTCCCATATGACATACACCCATAGATGTCATATGCTCCACTGAGGACAGGGTTATGCAGACAAAGGGTGGTATGTTTCGGGTGTGAGATATCATGATTTGCAGGATAGTTAAGCAGTGTTGCAGTCAGCCCACTAAATGACATGGACATGTCAGATAGCACATGACATTGTACGACATTCATAGCAAGGGTATAATCCACAAGGGTGAAGCCTATGGGCTGGTCATACTCCAGCTCCAAAACATTTAGAGTGTGTGCACACATATGCTCTCTGTATAGTACTGTTTGTATTCCCCACATGTGTAATGCTGATCTGTAGTACATGTCCCTACAGTGAGCCACACCTCCACCATTGTATTCACAGCTGCCCACACATCTGGCAATGACAGTGTGTAAGGTTTAGTGTAGGTGTTTTATATAGTCTTCAATTATTCCACATGGGTAACCACTGTGATGCATTGCAGGTTTGACCTGTATATATTAACAGGGTCACCATACATTATGTGTACATGCGTTAAATGGCCACATAGCAGATAACATGCAATTAATATGATCTGTGCATTATCAAGCCTGATAAATAATAATAGTCTCACCTGCAACAGGCTGCTGTCACTGCGAAATGCCAGAGGTACCTAAATAGGAATGTCACAGCAGTAAGATCATTATCCACACCTGTACGATAGCTACAGGGTGCAATGTGCATGTTAGCACATAAGCCAGTACAATAGACTATACTATGGAGTATGCACATCTGTGCATACATAGAGTAGCAAACTATGGTATGTGGCATGTGTGCATCATGCCTTGCATATGATGTTACATAACATATTGTACAGTAACACATGTAACTATATGAAATATAGTTGTGTTATATGTGCAGTAGTGCCTTACCAGGCAACTCCAGGCTCAGTGGTTGTGAGACACCCACCTCCACAATACCAGCTAAAGTTTGTGGATGGAGTTCTGCAGGTGTCCCCAGGTTGGCCAGTAGCTCCTCGGTATGTGTGAGTGAGGGCTGGGTGAGTGGCCCCCCACCTATTGCACCTTGTTCCCTGGCGATTACATTTGCATGCTGTTTCACCCATCTAATGATGTTGGTGCAGTGTCGGTGCACCTGCTGATAGGTGCGATTGTGGCCGCCAACATCATTTACCCTCCTGCGCAGTTCCTCTCACTGGGCATCCTGCTGCTGTGCATCCTGTGGTATATGGCTGAAGAGTGTTACATGGTTGTCGTAGAGGTATGGAATGAGGACCTCATCCTCCAAGTGGGTGTATGGTGGCAGCCTGGCATGCGGCATACCTGGAAAACATAATGATGGAGACAGGTCACAGTAACTCACAAAGAAGTACAGAAGTACAGCTGAACATACATGTGTATCACATTTATTAAGATTACAAATATGTCTTTGCAAATCTACATGACACTAACACCACTGACATGTTTAACTCACACACATTTGACACATACTGGTGATTTGATGTTATCACCATATATGTGTGTGTCAAGTGATGACATTGCTCATACTCCATGTGGATGTTGTCTTGATGTGGTCATGTCTGCTTGCCTGTACTGGTGTCTTTACCTATCAGCACATGCCTGGATGACATTAATGCAATAGACCTTAATGCTGTGTATATGTCACATATATAGTCATACACAGCCTTAAGGGGCATGACCTGTGACCCAGCAGACTTGCTCACGGAAAGTTTTACATGTATATGTTTTGGCATATACATCTACATGGCACTGTACAGCAGTTTAGCATCCTGCCATGTATTACCTGTGCTGCACATGTGAAACACATGGGACAATGACTAGCTTGATGGTATTTGCAGGGTTGGATATCAACTATAGCATGGATGGTCATAGTGAACTAGTATGCTATATGCCCTGGGCAATTTATGAGCCTAGGCTGAAAGGTTACCTAGTTGTAGCCAACAGACAGTTAAGTTACAGTGGCCAGTTCAAGCAGTGCCACAGAACTGATCCACAGGGTTACTAATATATTTGCCATATGGTCATCACACCATGTCTCAAAGAGGGGCAATGTGCAGCTTTGCTGGACAGGGATGCATAGCATGGCAGGAGTATGTAAAGTGTATGTGACAGGGCTCTGTCAGGCATGTTATGATCCTTGTACTAGAAAGGTGGATGTCCATGAAGTATGTGTTTATTTGAAATCAGGATGTGTAAGTGTAGCATGTCCAACATCTCTGTGTTGGACATGGCTTTATTCAGGGTAGGCATCATGATGTATACTGGAGCTAGGGATTGGGAAGGCCAGTGTAGGCCATCTGAACATGGCCAATAACCCTTAAAAAAATATGTGATCTATTATGGGTCACTTGAGTGTTGATTATGGCTGAACAATGATCTCTATATTCATGGATGGCACCCTGTCATGATTAGGGGTGCCACTTATGACTACCTGACTGGTGTGGTGAAGTAACTATCAAAGGAAAGACTACTGTCCAGCTGCATCCCATACACACACAGATTCCATTATGTTGACCACTGCCTAGGTGGTAGTTCATGGGTACAGGGTTGTTAACATAGGGGATGACAATGCAATACTTAGCTGTCAGATTGTGGCCATATGTCAACACCATACATCTGACCCACAAAGGCCCTTCTGTATGTTGCCCACAGCACTCACTGAGTCAACTATTGCTCCTAGTTCATAGTCATTTGCAAACTTTAATAGACAGATGCCTTCTGTGTTAGTCTGTGAGGTATAGATAACAATGAGGGGGAGTACCAGGAATTAACCCTGTATTACTGTAGCTGACACTGGTTTGATGTGCATGTATTAGTCAGACACCTTCTGTAGTGTTGGTTCTTCCAGCAGTCCAGTTGCCAACCACTCCTGTGACATAGGACTATACACCTAGTTTACTGAGTGTAGCTGGAACACAGTATGGGTGATGGTATCCTAAGACCTGGCAAGGTCATGATATGCTGTGTAAATCAACCTTACTGTCATTTACATATGTACTGACTACATCAAATAAGTTGATCAAGATTCATGGCCTTACAGATCAGACTCAGCAGGGTAGTAGTACACTATTTCCCATTATCGGTGATGTCTCCCCCTTTGTGGGGTGTGATAACTGTTGCTGTGCAACATTCAATGTGTACACAGACTGACATGAAGCTATGATTGAACATAATCTGTATGTGGAGAGAAAATTGCTCTGACATTTGTGTAGGATACACTCTGGGATGTTGACAGGTCCCATGCAAGCTGTATATGGCTTTAGAGAGTGCAACTTGTACCTGAATAGTTGTTATTACAGGGGCTCTGTAGTGTACATGGATATATAAATATGTGTACCTGTTGGGGGGGAGGTGAGTGTGGGTTTAGGTTATCCAAGACCCTATCTGGATGAAAAGGTGCTATTTCTGTAGGTGCAGTACGTCTCATGCCATAGTGCTGTGAAGCAAGGCAGGTGTTGTTGTTACCATTACAATTCATGACACAGCTATAGAATGCTCTGTGGTTGGCCACATAATATGTGGCTGATTATTTTCACAGTAGCTTTGTGTGGCTTTATATGGTGTATCTGCATCCTACTGAGGCTGACCAGGGATCACCTCCACTCATGTGTGTTCACTCTTGCAACAGTTACTACCTTATGTGGTACAGTTTATGGCAGGGTACCACCAGTTTGCCTTCCTGTTTGTGTTTGGTTGAATCTTGGTTCTGTTTCAATGGCACAATCACTGCACTTATGTGAGTGCTTAAAGTGCATTTGTGTAAGATTCAGCATTTGCACATGCATTGTCTATCTGCCTGGGTGCCATGACAGTCACCACTTTGCTCTTAAGAAGCATAACATTGGCTTTGGAGACTGACTATGTGTAGCATACTGTTAGCCCTGTTTGTGTGAATATGGTGATCCAGGTCATTGGGGTTGATGAAATCCAACATGCATTGAGCACAGGTGTTGGTACATGAGTGTTCTCAGTTCATAATGGGATAGTTGGGAGTAGCCATTATTATGGTTTTCTGTCTCAAACCTAATATTCCCCATTACAGCACAATATAACAGATGGGAATTCTGAGGCATGTGGGCATTCTGAAGAAGTCCACTTATGTGGATGGAAGCGCTAAATGATTTTTCAGTTCACAGTTGAATAAAGTAGTTTGTTACTTTTCTTCGGTTATCATTCATTGTGCATCCATAAGTGACTCCAGCCTATTTTTGTGCTGTTCTATTTTCTGTTGCATCTGAAGTTATGCAAGTGCAACTAGAGTGGGGGTGTACATATCCTTCAGGAATATGGACACACCTGTGGCCCATGTGTTCCAATAAAGGATAATGGCCAAGAGATGAGGTATGTGTTATAACATGGTCATGCAGGGGTGCTCTACAGAGCATTGAGCCATATCTCACTCACTGCACAGATATGTTCTCCATGTTAAGGATTGACGTAAGTGAGTCCATACTGAGTAGCGAGACCAGGAGTTTATTGCTTGGCTGCCCCTGTTACAGCAGTGGACTTTCACTGGAACTTTGCATGATGAAGGCACTATAGGGGAAGCATGAGCCCTAGCCAGTATCCAGATTCCCAGTCTGGCAAAGCATCATGGTCTGTCAACCATGTTATCCCAGGCAGAGAGATACTGGATACACTTTGAATTACACCAGTACATTAGACAATTGTGGAATACAATCCTTTTGTCCCTGTACTGCTGTATCAATCTGGCCAATGGCAGAATGCTACCCAGGCCTTGGGACATACCTGCATGGGCTACTTGACCTGACAGTTCCTACATGTGTGTTTCCATGCAGTCCAGGCTACTGCATCACAGGTCCTGCACAACAACATGGAATATGCCAGAGCCATGTGTATAGTTCAAAAGGTGGTCTGAGTGTGTGGGTATGTGGCTAATCATGGCAGACAGGCAGCTGACATTATGTTTGCCCCTGTATAGCTTGGTGTGTAACATAGTGCTAGAGTTTGCATTCACAAATGAGTACTGTTGGGCATATTTCTGGCCACGTGTTCTGAGGTGTGGCACAATTATGCAAACTATGTCATACAGTTTTTGTATTTTGTTGTCTGTCTATTCCAGCTTGGGAGGTCTCTTGCTTGGCCAGATACTTAGAAGCCTCTGTGAATGTGTGTGATGTCTGGTGGTATGTGTGGGTGTCCTTACTGTGTTCTGGTAAGGGTATGTGTTGGTTGTGGTGATGAGATGCATGTGTTAACCTACACCTCATGACGGTCCAGTCCAGTCTTGGCTGTAGACTGGACTGCCTTCCAGCTTTCTCCTGTAGCTGCATCACAGACAATGTGTGGGGTATGGTGTTAGGTGGGTTTGGCAGTGTATATGGCATAGAGATTACATTCCCCCAGGATGGCCACATACACAAAGCTGACATTAGTAAACACCAGTAGCTGACTAGTGGACATGCCTGTATGAGCATTCAGTACTACAAGTAACAAGTACTGCATTTAGTTTATGTATTGCTTATGAACATGTTTTAGACAGTGATGATCACAAGTAAATATCTGTGTTATGGACGTGACAACACTGGCTATTACAGAAACATAGTAGCTACCTTTAGCAGCAATCCTCCTCTGAGGAGCACATCCTGATAGTTGATTACAGATGATGCAAGTGTCAACAGGTCTGTATCCTTTTCTGGGTATATACTCACATATCCATCAGAAACATGAGTTATGTTGGGCACAGACACCCACTCCCCAAACAGAGTCAAGTATCAATAGACTCTGCTGCCACTATCAACATGATCAGGATATAATCAGATAGTGTAAGCCATCACCTATGAAGCAGCTATTACACATGGGCAGCAGTCTCCTATATCTTACACAACTACTGCAGATGTTACACTGGAGTTAAAAATGATATGCAACTTGTTTCATTAACAGTACTGAGCACAACTTTACATACAGTATTTGCAAGCGGATGTTAGGTTGGCAATGAGAGGTTATGCTACAAAAACCTGAAAGTTCAACCAGTGTGTCTCTACTCTCAATATCCACTCTATGTAGGTGTGTACATAGCCATTTGGGCCAGCCCTGTGACAAGGGTCACTACACATTTGCATAACATGTACACATGTACAGCTGTTATTGCTTGCAAACGATACTAGAGAGGTGGATATTACATGTGTTATGTGCATGGATAGTTACCTAGCTCTTCCAATTTTCTTTGCTATCATGCTGCTAAACTGTCAGATGATTACAAGTCATATGTATCCTGTTATTGAGTATTGTAATAGCCAATAGACATAACTAATGTTTGCATAACATAACAGAAATGCTATGTAAAATGGAATACAGATCTGCCTAAAATACTGTACATTACACAGTTATTGGCATAATATCCCACAATGCAAATCATATTTGCACAGTAAGCCCACCTTTGACATGTTCATCTCACTAATACACCCATACATATGTCTACTGTTACACTATATCAATATATACTCTCCCCTGTTATAGCACATACTTGTTGGACCAACCCTGAGACTGACAGTGGCTGGAAAAGAATTGGTGAATTCGAAGCCCATATATATCATCCCTTGTGGTGTATGAGGAGTTTGCCTTGTGACCTACAGCAGTACACACATAGAATTCTACAAGCATTACTACTGCTCAACAATACATCACTACAAGATAGCTGTTTCCACTATATGCATTGATTACACTGTAATTATTACAGAACAGGTACTACATACACAGACATACTAAATGTTATACATACCTTCTTAGTAATTGAAGGTGTTACTGACTGGTATATTAATCGTTTCCGGTTTGTGTTTCAATCTTCTGTTGGGTATTTTGTACTTTTCGTGCAGGTAGATACAGATGGTTTGAATGTGTGACAAGGCATCCTTTTATAGTTAGAGATCAGTGACATGTGCTATCCTGATCACCAATTGGAGTTCCACAGTAGTTAATTACATGCTCATCAGCTGTGCAGCTACTCCCTTGACCAATACCATGGCAATGGTGGAGTATAATTGAGTACTCCACTTGGGCATTGTCCCTTTGCCTTACTTGTGAGGAAGACACCCGGGAAGTGTTGTTTGAAATCTATTGCAACAGCTGTATGGAAATAAACAGAAATATATTGTGTGTAATGTCTAGAAGATTTGGTCTACATTTGAGTACTGCTGTTATATTTCTGAACATTGCTACTTGTGCAGGGTTTGTCTGTACCTAATACTTCTGCATATGTTTCAGTCTGGTCAGGATGTTTGACCAGCTCAAGGCTGTACGGCTATGCATATAATGTTAGGGGGTTTACAGTGTGCTCACCAGGCATCTTTAGTTTGGTCTAAATGTGTATCATACTGTGCTGATAATCAGTAATTGGTAATACTTCCTGGTGTAATTACTTTTCAACCCTCTGAAACAGGATTAGTTCAAACAAACCATGTAACATCAGCAGCTGTTCCATTGTATAACAGCAACTATTTCACATAGGGCCATGTTAGTATGTCTCTGTCCAGGTATGTTAAGATTTCAACAGATGTCGTACAGTGGGTGAATAATTGGTTATGGTATGACAGTATGTATTGCTGTAATTAGTTTGGGTGTGCGGGAGATGGTGGGTGTACATAGCAGATGCAGGTGTGTAGGAACCGCTTTTATACATATTCTATATGTGTGTGGGGATTCTTTCCCTATGTGAACACCTATCCCTTAGTGGACTAATACTATGATAATTGCAGGCTGATTCATTAAGGCACTGTTAAATGCTTCCTGTATAGCATGCAGGTATTGTTAGTCCTTGAATCCTTTTGGCAATACATCGGAATGTAATAAAGTTTTGCTAAATGAAAGATGTCTGTGCATTTCTGTCATGGATATTTGCAGTCATTGTAGTTGTGTTGGTGACTAACCCTATTTGGTTCATGTCCGTAGAACATATTTGTAATAGTGTATTGTCATATACTCTTCATATGTTATGTTCATATTGTTTTGGGGTGGCAGAATGTGTGATTGCTATGTGGTCCATGTTATACTCAGATTTGAACACTTCAGATACTGTATACACACATGTATGTATGTATGTATATATATATATATATATATATATATATATATATATATATATATAAAGAGAGAGAGAGAGATAATATATATTATTGCATACATTTATATGTACCTCCATAGATGTGTCCATGTTTTTAACCTATCTATATATCTATATATATACGTATATCTCTATATATCGACATATCTCTCTCTCTCTCTCTATATATATATATATATATATATATATATATATATATATATATATTGTGTTTTAACCTGTCTGAATACACAACTGGCATTAGGTACATCTCAGGTAGCTTAGTGGTAGGTTACTCTGAGGGTGGTGTACATGGTTGCGGGTTCTAATCCTGGAAGTGGTTATTATTTTACATCTCAGAACAGGCACTGGTAGAGAAATTGTGATTAACGTACATTTAAGTGGTTGTAAGCAGGTTTGCCCATGGTCTGTGCGATGTTAAGCAAAGGTTAAACCTGTGAAGCACTTATCCATTTAACCGTGTTTAAGCGCCACTTACCATCGCGCAAACCCGCTTACAACTGCTTAAAAGTGCTTTAATTAACCTCCATCCAACAGTCCTTATTCTGGCCCTCAAAGTAAATTAACAGCTCTTGCAGGTCATGAACCCGGGACCATGAACACCACAGTCACTGACTTTACCACTAAGGCATCTGAGATATGTACAAATGTTATGGTGTTTAGAATATACATTTTACTACGGGCATTCCTCACTACTGAAAACAAATGTGACAGTCAGTTGATGTACATATGTATGATACATGTTAATGTTCATATGTTTGTGGAATTAAGTGTTGCACTGTGACCTGACAGGGTGTATTATGGATGAGAATGGTTCTTGTTTTGTTTCTTTTTATATTGTCCCCATACTCCATGTATACCCCTCCAGTTCACTAATTGAACATCCAACCCAGCCTCTCCTTGATGCATTATTTCATTGCCCATCATTCCTCCCCTCACCCCAATCTCCACATACACAACAACCATCCCTTCTATGGTGAATTAAGTTCATATTAATAGTTATAATAGAGCTGCATGTGTTTTGTGCACACTTCAATTCCTTTGGATTGCTTCTGTGTCACAAAGTGTGTTCATAGATGTTTATATATATGGCTATAGATGTAACTGTATATGTGTGTATATATATATATATATATATATATATATATATATATATATATATATATATATGCAGACATCACTGACATGCATGCATATATATATATATATATATATATATATATATATATATATATATATATATATAGTATTAATTTGTAACAGTTATACACATGTAGACTTGTATATGTTAATTCACAAACTACAGTACATTACAATGTACTGTACATATGTAGTCAAAAAAAGAGATGAAAGCGAACCAAAATACCATGAATAAACAACCAGAGGTTCGCTGGAAACTCCAAATGAGGGCTCGCAACACAAACAGTTGAAATAGTTTATTGGATAACACTCACAAATTCATACGTTTTCGTTCAGAACCTTGTTTTATAGAAATCAGTGCCGTGCTGCTTTGTTCTGAAAGGCAAGGCTGCTGTTCATCCTCTTGGTTACGTTCACCAGCTCGTGCTGCTGCCTTTGTAAAGCATGCCCCCTCGACTTATTTGTCTGATCAGCTTCTAACATACTGTACCTGCAGGTCACTCAAGAGTCCTCATCTGTTGAGTCATGATTACATACTTCCAGCCTAATCTCGGAGAGTAGAGGAAATTCCCTTCATAAGGATGAAAAGGCTGTTTAAATTCCTAACTACATTAGGCATAGCCCCTCACTGACACACTTCATTAGAAACCTCGATGTGTGAATGGGTAACAGAATATACACCCCTGGTATCATGTGTCCCAGAACCATACAGCCAGGGGGTGGGGGAGCCCCTTCAGTTTTTTAGTTACAAGACCTGTTGGGGAAATTGAATGGTGTTGATGTTTCATGTTAACATGCCCTCTTTAGATCACTAAGTTCCCCTATCAGCCTCCACCACCCCAGTCCTCAACAGCTTCCAGCAACTCTGCCTGGAATCACTTCATTGGCTATGCTTGACAGAGGCTCAGTTACTTCATCAATGGTGCGGAGAAAGTCAACACACTGTAGCTATGCTTCTAAATGCCCTTGGACAGATAGCCTACTACCTATCTGTGAACCTCTAAAGTACAGGCCATCACAGACATAATATGTGAATAAACAGAGCTTTCAGATCACAATATACAGTGAAAAGTCACCATGTAGTCAGAAAACCATTAAGGACAGCAAGAACATACAGAACACTGATACTTAATCACTCCAAAAGCCTATATTGGAAGCTAGATGACTTGTATAAGTTTAAGGCTTTCTATTGCTTACAAGTAGGTTACCTACAGGAAAGATGAGAAACAAGCACAGATGGGTAACATGCATGCAACAATACCATACCGGCTTGCATGTGTCAGCCTTAGGTTTGGAATACTAGCCAAGGCTATTGGCGCCCCCATGGTGCCTTTTTTAGCCAAGTCTCAAAGGTGATTCCCACCTCCGTATACAGCACAGTAGCAAAATCATTGAGCGTTTTGCTACTCAACGCCAGGGGTTCTAATCACAACATGCACGCACTCACAGCACTCCTCCGTATGGACAACATTGACATCTGTGCAGTAACTGAGACCTGTTTTAAGGCTCCTGAGAGCACACCAGCACTACCAGACTACAACCCATACCACACATTTTGGCTATAGAACATGGACTGACACAGACATGGAGGGGGTGTTTCCATATTCATCAGGGATACCTACACCTCCAGGTTAGTGGGGCAGTATGATACCTCTGAGATCATCCATGTGCAGCTAACATCAGTCACAACTGCAATGCAATGCAAACTGTGGCCTGCTACAGATCACCCTCCATGACCCAGGACCACCACTCCTCCTACCCGGAGACAGTGGAAAACATGACAGTCTATCAAACATCCTGGTATTGGTCGATGTTAACTACCCTACCATTAACTGGGAAACTTACTCGAGTACTCACTTCCAGGCCCAGCACTTCCTGGAACTTATCACCTCATATGCCCTGTATTAGATGGTAATCTCCCTAACGAGAGGTGGAAACATACTAGAAGTGGTAATCACCAACATGGGCGACAGGTGCACCACAGCAGAGGTAAACTGGTCACTGGTTAGATCTGACCATGGACTATTCACTGATGATTTCCACACCCAACCATCTCCCCCACCCAAGGAAACCACAGTAAATACCTTTCCTACAGCTAAATTCACACTACTAAAGACAGAGGTGGGAGGTTTCACAGCCCCCATGCTAAGGGAAAACACTGCTCAAGATACAGACAGATTTACAAATGCATTCTGTAAGCACCTAAAAGGATGTATGGATCATGCCATCACTGGTAAACCAAGACTCACTCTTCCTAGACAAGGACACCAATCTGGTGGACACCTACAATAAACAGGCTATACAACAGAAATAGGACAGTAGTCCAGAAAAACAGCAAAACCCAAGAAGGGCAGACATCTGTGACCAGTATTAGTAGGAAACATAGGTCCCTCATGAAATCATCCAAGGCTAACATCAACAGGAAAATAGGCAGGGATTCGAAAGATAACCACAAATCCTTCTTTGGCTATGTCAAGGATCTAAGTGGTAACACACAGATTTGCACTGTGCCGGTGCAATATAGTACAAAATATACTGACCCTACTGATATCGCCAACATCCTTGCAGATACATTCATTGCAAACTTCATCCCCTAAAGAGCCCACAACAATACCTGGAAAGTACAGTATCCCAGACATCAGAGACACACAGGTGGAAATGGCCCTCTCAGATGGCAAAACACAGCGTCAATGGAGGCAGATGGTGTCCCAGACTGCATCTTGCAAACACTGCAAGACAAACTAATCCTCCACCTAATTAAGCTTTTCATCCTCAGCCTTTACACAGGCTGCATGCCCATACAATGGTGCATAGCAGCGGTTGTACCACTCCACCAAGGTGGAAACACAACTGACCATGGTAACTACCACCCCATAAGCCTGACAAGCCTGGTCTTCAAAGCTATGGAGCACATCCTCATGGCACTCATTGACAAAGACATTGGTAACCTCCAAACACTTGACCCAACCCAGGTCAGCTTGGTTGAGTGCAGACCATGCCTACTGAACCTGTTTGACATTTTACAGACAGTCACCAAGACATTAGATGAGAGGAGAGGTGGTTCACACATACTACCTGGACCTCGCCAAGGCTTTTGACACCATTCCCCACTCGGGTATTATTGATAACCTCACCAGCCTGTACATAAACCCATACATCACAGGATGGGTTGCCAACAGGCTTACACACAGAACCCACATGGTAAGACTAGCAGCCTCCAGGTCCAACTCTTAACCAGTCACAACTGGTGTCCCACAGGACTCAGTCCTGGGACCCCTACTGCTTGGCATATACTTCTCAGAGGTACAGGCAAACACAGGTGGACTATGGCAGACCATGTGTGGCAATGACTGCAAACTGGGAGCCATAATTGACAGTCCAGCTGACACAGACATCCTTCAAGGGGTCTCACAGAGTCCAGCACAGTGTGTCAAAGTCATGGACTACAGCTAAGTGCCACAAACTGCATGGTCATTCCATTTTGGAAAAACTAAAACACCCACATCTTAACACATGAGTGGCAGCTACTTTAATACAGATGAGGTAGTAGGGTATCTGGGGACTAAGGTAGATAGTGATCTCTCCTTTGACAATCATATCTTCAAAGTAGTTAGGACATCCTTCTATGTAGGCCATCTGATTACTAAAGGGTTCGCATCTAGATATACTGAGGTCATAGTGCCCCTTTACTCATCACTCGTCAGTCCCATCATAGAGTATAATAACCCATTTAGGATGTACCTCAGAAGGCACTTCCGACAGCTGGAAGGTCCACAAACATACCTTGCCAAGAGGATTACTGGCCTCAAACATATGTCCTATGAAACCAGACTGAATAAACTCCTGCTTTACTCAGTGGCATCTCGTTTACTCAGAGATGATCTCTGCTGGCCAACAAAGCTATGTCCAACTCAGGCTTAATGGATATGCTCCACCTATGGGAATCCATGTCACAGTGAGCCATACACTGTAGTGAGCTAAACCTTGCTACAACAATAACTAGAAGATGCTGGAGGGACAGATTCCTGTCACAGAACCTCCCCATGCTTTGGAACTACATCCCTAATTACATTATATAGAGCCCCTCACTAACACTCCTCAAGAGAAACCTTGAAGAGTGGATGGGGAACAGTAGATACACCCCAGGGATCCCGCCATTGGCTCTGCTCCACAGAGGGACAGTTAATTAATCAATGGGGTGGCAAAAGCTGACACATTTTGGCTAGGCTTATGAATGCCCTCAGGCAGTTAGCCAAGTATCTACCTGTAACCCTATGAATCTATACATACAGTATCAACACATGCTGATAGCTTGATTTACTGTTCAGGTGTCGACTTACCTTGTTCCAATAACGGTTGTGTGTGTAATAGCTGAGGGCTGCCTGTGTTGGATGAACACAGTAGACTGCCTATACATGACAATTTACAGGTAGTCTTGTGTGTGTGCCATCCATTTTTACTGTGTGTGCAAGTGGTGAAAGGTGTCAGTCCCTAGGTGCCTACACTGTCAGTGTGTGTGCTATACGTTCCCTCCTTGCCAAGGCATGAGCATACTGGGCATGTCTCCATCTGCCTACTGAGGCTGGCTCAGGGTGTTCGTGGTGTGAGGACCTCTGTGCCTGTGGGGCCCTTGGCAATGGTGGTGGGCTGTGAGGGCCTTTACCATTCTGTCCCTTCTGCAGCTGTTTCCGCAGGATCATATTGTGTAGCATGGCACATACTATGAAGATGTGGGCACACATGCCTGGAGAGTACTGCAAGGCTCCACCAGATATGTCCAAGCAACGGAACTGATTTAAGCATCCCAAACCCACACTCTATGATGATTCTGGTTTGTGCATGTTCTTCATTATGGCGTTCTTGCATGGGTGTGTGTGCATTCCTGATGGGAGTCATCATCCAGGGTTCCAGTGCATAGCCAGCATCCCCCACCAGGTGGCCATATGGGATGTCCCCCCTGGCAAATACCTGATACATCTGTGAGGCATGCCAGATGTGGGAGTCATGATAGCTTCCAGGTCTGCCAGCACACACATCCATGATAAATTGCACATGACCTGGCAGTTGATGGAGGGGTATCCCTTGCGGTTTATGTAGTGCCTACCCTGCTCACTGGGAGATGACTTGATGTGTATGTGCGTGCAGTCTATTACACCCAGTACCTCTGGGTATTCTGCCACATGGTGGAAGAGATGCATATTGCTGGCCAACTCCTCCTGCATTTGGGGGAAGTATATATGCTCATTGGCATGTGGTAACATGGCATCCAGGAACTGGTGAAGTACCCTGGATGCTGATGCCTGTGAGATCCCCATGATATCCCGAGTTGACCTTTAAAAGGTACTTGTAGGTAGTATTCTTAGGCTTACGCATACCTTTGTATCCACTGGGATGGGTTCCCCTCTTTTTGTTCTGGCTCTGAGGCGTGGCTGGCACAGCTCCACAAGTTGCTGTAGGGTGTCCCTGTCCACCCTGTAACGCTCTACTATCTCCAGATCATGTAGCCCCTGGTAGGTTACCCTTGGTCTGAACACTCTTTTCCTCCTCTGGTGCCTGGGGTGGTTGTGAGCATTATCCTCCACACAACCTTCGGTCTCCAACACATGCTGGTGGATCAAAGCTATGGCAGCCCCTAACATGTACATATTAAAAGTTCCCCGTCTGTATACACCAGTGGTGCAGATTGCATGGGAATACACAAGTGTGTGTGAGGTGCTTTCACAATTTATACTATTGTGCTATGTATGCTGCTGATGTCATTGGGTGTGTATGAGCAATTCCAGCTGCAGGGTATCTTAATTATGGGTTTTACAGAGAGTACTGCAAGTGTGGGGCCTTTAGTGTGGTGTTATGCTTGCCTGCCTTGATTAATCAGTTGCCCTTTAATTCACTTTTATACCAGGATCCCTTCCCATTATCGGCATGCCTACACCTGCCGTCTTTCTTGTTTTGTACTTTCCCTACCCAGTCATGTGTTGCAAAATGTGTCTTGTAGCTGATATAATGCAAATCTGCTTTGTTCTGCTGTGACACTTTACTGTTTTCTTTGCAGTACAGCCCCTCCCCTTTCCTGCTCTGCATGTAGCTGCTTGCAGCCTTGTTAGCTGTTGTCAAAGGCCCACTGTAGGTTCCTAGGTGTTAATTAGTCATTTGTACTCCAATTTCCCTGCTGCAGCATTTCCTTATTCTTTTCCTATATCCTTGTTTCAGCTCCAGTGCGCACCGCGCAAACCCGTTTACTGAGTTTAAGCGCATTTTAATCTCCATTCACATGCATACTCGGTTACCTTGTGTGCTCTCAGCTAAGCAAAGCTATAGCCAGTTCAACAAGCCCCTTTCCTGTAGCTTTGCTTAGCTACTGGACACCGGATTAGCATTGCTCCAATCTGCTTACAGCAAAGGGGACACACCCCTCTATTGATGTCATTTCTATCTCAAGGGCACACCTCAGTGTTATAACACTACGCTGTGAGGTACATCCTTACACCAGCGGGGAATCTGTGATTCACTATTACTCCTCTCATTTGCATGGCATTGCCTACTAATTCCTAGCTACCACGTAAAACACTGTCACAGCCCCTTAGCAACCCTTGCACCATGGTGTGGTGTGGTGTAACATGCCTGCCATTGACTATTATGGGGAAATCATGATATGTGTTACATTGCAGTTTTATTCTATATTTTCTATTTTTCTTGTGATCCGGTATGCACACCGCTGCCCTGCACTTAAACTTCGCGATAGTGCTAAAAATTAAATTAAATGTTCTTTTTATATTTTTGTACACTTTTTTATCCCATATATATTTAGCCATTGGCATATATTAACTATATAATACATGTGTTTGGCCGGCTGTCATGGCTCCGATTTTATGTTTGCAAAAATGTAAACCATTTCTTACGGTTTACATTTCTGCATGCTTACACTATGCCTGCACCACTTCCTGGATTGCTAAATAACTTCATTTGCATGCTACACTGCTGCAACTGGGGTAATTAGGATACAGGAGCCGGGAGCTGTGTGGGCGTAGCGTACACAGGTAGTGCACGTGGAAACAGCTCGTAACTGGATCGCTCGCCGGCCATATTTGGTGTTGGAACGCCAATGCTATGCCTGTACCTGGTGTAAGCTTCATGAATCCTGGGGTACATGTTGGTATAATTAATGGATGAAACACCCAGAATAAGTTTGCTCTGCTTAGGGTCTGGTGTGCTACCAAAAGGTTAAACATAGCGTGTATCCCAGAATCCAGGATGAAACATCTTTCGGTCGTTATTACCACTATTCTTGACAATTCAAAGACCCACCTGTTCTCTTGTAAGAGCAGCTGCTGTAACCCTGAAATCTCACCAACAGCTCAGAAAAACAGTCTAAAAGAAACAGAGTCAAATGTCTCATGAAGCCTTGTTGTGTATCTCCCACCATCCAACACCCAAAGATTTTTACTAGATCAATTGAAAATCTAGATATTCAAATTAATTACTTTTAGCACTCCCACTGTATGACTTACTGATGAATCAACATATTTGATCCAGGATACTTCTTTGCTAATCTTATCCAGGCATGTCCAGTTTTCTCTTTCTGCATGGCAGTCTTTATGGGGGGGCAGTTATCTCTTAAAACACAGGCTTCTTGCCTCTGGAGTTCCCTCATTAGACAGAGTAATCCGCTCAGGCTGCACATTTGCTACATCCTCAGGATTCTTGTTGCTTTCTTGACTTGCCACTTAGTGCCTCTAGAACAATCTATTTTTTCAAAGTCAAAGTCAAAGTAACTTTATTGTTATACAGATCAACACAGAGGAAAAAGTGCAAACCACTGCACGAAATTTCAATACTCAGGCTTGTACCATAAGAATGACAGTTTACAGAAGGAAGATGGATTAAACTGATAAAAAATAAATAGTAAAAATAAAAATAAGATACTAAAAATAAAGTGAAAATTTGAAAGCTTGTTTTTTTTTTTACAGCAGAAACAAACAAACAAAAAAAAAACAAATACAATGACAGGAACAGACTCAGTAGAAATATAAGGATATATAAAAAACAGTACTATAAATAAATAGAGGCACACATCTAACATTTACCCACCAATATATGCCATAAACTTACAGTTTACAGTTTTCATAGTGCAGATATAGATATAAAGTGAGCTATGCAGAGTTATGTAAATAACAATGACATATTACACATAAATAATGTTTTGCCCATTTAGCGGGTTAGGCTATGGGTTTGTTGTTCAGCAGTCTGATAGCATGTAGGAAGAATCTGCTATGGAATCTGGATGTCCTGTGTCTATTGCTTCTGTAACTTTCTTGTTGGCCGGAGTTTGAACATTCTATTGATTGAATAATGACCTCCCTTCATGAATCCGTAAATGTGCAAGCGTAAGTAAACTATACAATTACTTCTTCTTGTGCCATATACTAAATAAGAGAGCAAAATGGGTCTACTGTATATCACATCATTGAATCACCATTAGATTAAGCAAATGCTTCTTTATCGAACACCTATTCAGCGAACATACTATTTATCAAACTATCTTTTCAACGAAAAGTTTCCTAAGGCAAACTGATGGTTGGCCACCATCTGGAATTTGCTGCATTCCCCACTGTAGTGCAAACTTGGAGTTGGTATATTTAGGTTAGGGGGAAGTGGGGGGGGGGCATAGCCCCGCACCTACATTAAATGTCAAGTTTTTTGGTTTTGTTTACGGTTGCTTGAGCCAACTACCATCATTTTGCCCTAGGAAACTTTTTGCTGAGAAGTTAGTTCAATGAATAGTATATTCACTGAATAGGTGTTCGACAAAGACAGATGACATACCTGTGGAAGCATGGAGGTGTTTAGGTGAAATGTCAGTAGAGTTTTTAACCAGATTGTTTAATGAAATTTTGGAAAGTGAGAGGATGCCTGAGGAATGGAGAAAAAGTGTTTTGGTACAGATTTTTAAGAATAAGGGTGATGTGCAGAGCTAGTAACTACAGAGGGATTAAATTGATCAGTCACAGCATGAAGTTATGGGAAAGAGTAGTGGAAGCTAGGTTAAGAAGGGGTGTGATTAGTGATCAGCAGTATGGTTTCATGCTGGGCAAGAGCACTACAGACACAATTTTTGCTCTGAGAGTGTTTATGGAGAAGTACAGAGAAGGTCAGAAGGAGTTGCATTGTGTTTTTGTAAACTTAGAGAAAGCATATGACAGGGTGCCTAGAGAGGAGTTGTGGTATTGTATGAGGAAGTCGGGAGTGTCAGAGAAGTATGTAAGAGTGGTACAGGATATGTACGAGGGTAGTGTGACAGTGGTGAGGTCTGCGGTGGGAGTGACAGATGCATTTAAGGTTGAGGCAGGATTTCATCAAAGATCAGCTCTGAGCCCATTCTTATTTACAATGGTGATGGACAGGTTGACAGACGAGATCAGACAGGTGTCCCTATGGGCTATGATGTTTGCAGATGACATTGTTATCTGTAGTGAAAGTAGGGAACAGGTGGAGGAGACCCTGGAGAGATGGAGATATGCTCTAGAGAGAAGAGGAATGAAGGTCAGCAGGACTAAGACAGAATATATGTGTGTGAATGAGAGGGAGGATAGAGGCATGGTGAGGATGCAAGGAGTAGAGGTGGTGAAGGTAGATGAGTTTAAATACTTGGGATCAGTAGCTCAGAGTAATGGTGAGTGTGGAAGAGAGGTGAAGTACAGGCAGGATGGAGTGGGTGGAGAAGAGTGTCAGGAGTGATTTGTGACAGACGAGTACCAGTAAGACTGAAAGGGAAGGTCTACAAGAGGTTAGTGAGACCAGCTATGTTATATGGGTTGGAGACAGTGGCACTGACAAAAAGGCAGGAGTTACAGCTGGATGTGGCACAGTTAAAGATGTTAAGATTTGCACTGGGTGTGACGGGGGTGGACAGGATTAGGAATAAGTATATTAGAGGGTCAGCACAGGTTGGAAGGTTTGGACACAAAGCCAAAGAGGCACGATTATGTTGGTTTGGACATGTGCTGAGGAAGGATGCTGCGTATATTGGGAAAATATGCTAAGGATGAAGCTACCAGGTAACAGGAAAAGAAGGCCTAAGATAAGGTTTATGGATGTGGTGAGAGAGGACATGCAGGTGGTTGGTGTGACAGAGCAAGATGCAGAGGACAGGAAGAAATGGAAACAGATGATCCGCTGTGGTGACCCCTAAAGGGAACAGTCGAAAGAAGATGATGATGAGGTGTTCGACAAAGAAGCGTTCGCTTAATTGTGATTTGATGATGGGCTATAGATCTGAGTAAAACTTCTGTCTGCAGCCATAAATCTTAAAAAGTAATTTTCCAGTAGCTATGCCCTCTATCCTAATATAGAAAAGTCTTTAGACTTCCCTACCCTATGCAACAACAGCATCTTTGCATGATGTGAGTGATGTTTGCAGATCAGGAGCCTTTCCTTTCTGTAGCCAATTGCATTTAACTGAAGTTATGAGCTTTGTTGATCAGCAATGAAATACCTGCATGGTGATCTGGTATCATACTAAACTACATTTCCAGAATCTGAGTCACTGCCTTCCCCTTCACCACCTCTGACTGCCCTATATTTTCAAGTAACCCCTTATTGCTCTACACTCTACATCTTCTTGTTGATTCTTTATACAGTAAACTCTCAGTTAACCGGCACCCATGGAAATTGGTAGATGGTGGATAGCTGTAGTTTCTGGTTGCTTGAGAATTGCTATTAAAAATAGGTTTGACTAATACTGTACCTTATACTATTTGTTTGGTATGACTTGTTCTCAGGCTGTGGAGACAGGAAATATATTCCTATCTTCATTTTAAAACTCTAAAACTCTAAAAATGTAAGGTATGTTTCTTTGGGGGGGGGGGGACAGTGCAACACATGAAAATTGTACTGCATTTCTTCAATTTTTTTGCTGGTTGCTTGAGTTCCAGTTAACTGAGAGTTTACTGTATTACTTATTTTGGTCTAAGTACTTTTCATGTACATTAGGGGGTCCTGATTCAGTAGGTTATTGTTCAAGTGGTCTTGACTTGATTTTATATTTACAATATGCATTTGAAGTCTACACAGACCACCCCACATAGCTGTGAACTCTGCTGAAATAATGTCCAGTTTTGCAAGGATTCAGTGTTGAGTCTATGGCTGTTAATACTGGAATCTTGACATATGCTTGTTGTCATGGTTGTTGTTTTTCTTTCGGCTTTTCCCGGTTAGGGGTCGCCACAGCGGAACTCTGGTCCACTCATGATTGGCAGTAGATTTTTATGGTGCCATGGTGCCAACTCGATGCCCAACCTTCAACAAAGGCACACCCATTTATGCATGTCTTTCGAATGCCACTCGATCACGGGGAGGACATGCAGACTCCACACAGAAGGCACTCCAGCCGAGAATCGAATGGGAGAGCCTCTTGCTGTGAGGCGACAATGCTACCGCTGCACCACCACGGCTTCATGGTACAGACTCTAAATCTATACCACTGGCATCAATTAAAATATAAAAGGCAGAGGTTATGATCTCAAAATCTGCACTGTTGACCACCAAATTAATATGTGAAGGGAGACTGGCATTAATGACATGCAGTACATGTACATTATTGGTTTGGGTTATGACTATTTGCTTGCTACACTCAAATAAGCTTTCCAGTGAATAACTGCAGAGCAGAGTAACGATCACTGGCTTCCCCAAATGTTACCCACCTTGCTCCCACCACAATACCTTCCCATGTTATGCTATAACAGTAACTGAAACATGTCCAGGATATTTTTAAACACACACACACACATGCACGCGCACACACACACACACACACACACACACACACACACACACACACACACACACACACACACACACACACACACAAGTATTTCTCAGTAGATGCTAATGATACCTTTCTAGTGGAAATATTGCTTTCCCTCTCGTTAGGGGACACATATGCCACCAGTGAGACCAATCTTGCACAGTGAGAATAATATTTCTGTTTATTCTGTATAGAAGATAAATGCAATATAATTGTCTGGTTGCTATAGTTTAAGCAGCCAGCCATTATAAGACTAATAGCAGATAAAGTCAACAAGTTCAGAGATTTTAATTATATGTCAGTTAATAAGCCACTAAGCCATAAACTGTGAAACTGGATAATACAATTCTATTTAAATTTAAAAAATATGCTTTATAAGATTAAATGCAGACCAAGTAAGTACTTGCACAGTGAAAATAAAACAAATGATTTAAAAAGAAAGAAGGCATGTAGAAAACGTCGACAGCTGTTTTGTTCCCACTACTAATCACTGTCTAAACAATTTGCCATATTCTCTCTGCCTATGAACTTTAAAAGCGTTAATATCTAACATGAGCTCCCAGTCCAAAAAGTCCTCTGTACACATTTCAGAAGGCAAAATCCAGCTGTTGCTGTCTGAACTAAAAAGGAGTCTCAGGTTCTGTATTTGATTCAAAATTTGAATGAAAGAGTCCTGTTTCCACAGTCAATTAATTCTGGGGAAGCTGCAGCCCATTTAAGTAATTCCTGAAAACAAAAACTATGTGAATATGTATATCTGCCTACTTAAGAACAGTTTCACTTTCAAATGTATGTTATTTCCTCAGAAAAAAAACTTCAACTTTGTATATATAGCCTTACACATTTCTTTGCATCTGTATGCTTATTTTATAGGAAAGACAGCTATATTTTTGCATACCTTCTTGAAAGTAAACTCACTTGCTTTAGCTCTGTACAGCTTTTCTACATTTTACATTTTGCTGCATCTTTACCAAAAGACTTTTGCAAGTTCTATATGTCTTGTCACACCTGAGGCAGATTAATTCCCCATCCCACACCCAATCATCTCCATCAATACAATTAGTGTTAAATAGTGATGGAGCTCTGTCTTCTACTTGCTTAGTTGTACTTCTCCCGTGAGTTTACATAATTTTGCAATATGGAGTATAAACCCAGAAACCAATTTTCAGGATGTAAAAGACATGTCAAGGTATTGCCTATGGGGGATTATACAACCTGGATTGGAAGAGGCTATGGGGACAAATGCAAAAATAGCATCTGGAAGTAATTAAATGTGATGAAAAGGAAGCAAAGACACAAAACTTTGTGGAAATTAGCCTACTGGAAATTAGCGATGAAATGGCAATGGATATATAAAGTTATTAATGACAGAAAATGTTTAGCACTTGGATGTGACAAATAGGAGTTATGGGGTATTGTTTCTGTGTTGCAATAGAGTTAAAAGATTAGAGGAGATAAACAGAGGAAGAGCATTTTACTATGTTTTCAAAGTTTTACAGCAGACACTGTATCGCATGGTTTATATGTTTATATATGAGTGTGTTTAGAAACAGAAAAAATAGTGGAGCAATATTTTAGGAGCTTAAGAATGTAGCAACAATACTAAGCAAATGATCACAGGGATCATTAGAGGCTATCCATATACTCCTTTAGGCAGACGCACTTAAAAGTTCTTACCACCCATTGTGAATACTTTATAGTGCCCACCTCCCAAAATCAAGCAGAGCAATACATGATAACCCTGGTGTAAATGTACGTCTATCCATTCAGTCATCAATACTAACCTTAAAGGCAGACAATGTAGTACTTTGCTTGACCTGTAGTGGTAACTTATTCCATAGGCTGGGAACATTTTGAGTTAGGAACCTATCCATTCAACAAGCCTTGTTTATTTGTTGGTGTAAGTTTACGTCCTTAGTATGATTGTTTGTAGAGCCATTGATTTTGCCAGGAAATAGAAGGACTCATAGAACTGGGTCTTTCATGGCTCAGAAAGTGAGATACAGGTCACATCAGAGCAGATGGTAAACTTCTGAGAGGAACAGGAGTAGTAGTAATCTCTCACGATAGTTGAAGGATTTAAGGCCTTTATTTATTTATTTTTGTTAAAATTGTGTGGCCTTTCCAGTTTGTACCATATGTTTGGATGTTTACATACCAGAGGAAGCAACAACTTTCATATCATACCACCTGCTTATAGGTCCTACTGATAAGGGAGACACATAAATCTGATAGAGCCTAACTTTGTGAGTCAGAATGTTGACACCCATAAAAGAGAATACGTTGACCCTGAGCTGATTCAAACATGCATCCTTCTTATCTGGAGTGAGATGTACTGCTGTTTACCACAAGGTCTGTTACCTTATGCTACTTGTTAGGTAAAGTCTGATTCTGAAGATGTAATGCTATTTTGTGTAATGTATAATGGAGCATTTTTGTTTTAATGAGATGGTGGCATGTATTTGTCAAACTATTGATAAAGAAGGTGTAATGTGTAAAGTATATATTTATAATGTTACATGGTATGGACTTTTTGGTATATTTTAAGAAAAACATCTTTACTCTTTTTTTCAGTACATGCATTGATATCCCTTACATCAGTATAAGCTACCACCAGCTCAGGTAGACTAGACTTTAATTAAGCATCTTGTTTCAAGGTCAGCACCCCCATCATGCTGTACCTGTACGTCTACGTTACATTAGTGGTGGATATGAATCCAAGTACCAGGTATGACATAGGATCCACAGTCTATTAATCTTCCCCTTAGAAAGGCAAATGTGCTACCTGCTAAAAACCTGATACTTGCAAATGACAATTATGAGTGAAATGCAGCTACTCGCTTAATACTTTTCTGCAACCTCCTGCCTTTCTGTCATGTTCACCACAAATAGTAAAACAATTTGAACACTTCTATCATCATATTTACATGTGTATTTATGCCTGTTTGGCCTTACTTGAGACTGAACCTTTTCTAGTCTCTGGACTGTCTCAAATGAACATAGCTGGGGGGGGGGGGTGCAATCTCAGATGGTAACTCAGTGATGACATGCCTTTTGGGTTAGGCGTGTCAAAAGCTGTTGGCACAAAATAATTCAGTGCACTTCTCATGAGCAACGGATGCAAAAGCAGTGTCTTTGGTAACTTGGGTGTTGGTGATCATTGACGTGTCACCCAAAACATTATGGCATATGTCACCTTTGACATGCGTGTCATAAGTTCACCATCACTGTTGTAACTGAAATTCAGAAAGCAGAGTTTCCCATTCCAAACAAAAGCAGACCACTGTACATTAACATACAAGAAAATACACTTCTTAAGTTATTGAAGCTGCATACCCTTTGCTAACATGATTTTTTTCAAAAAGCAGGGTGCTAGGTATAAGCCTTTTCTTCCCATTGGACCCTCACAAAAGACAAGCTAACTTATTGACATGCAATGATTCTGGGACTCTAGAGACTATGAGAAGTCTGGAAGTAGAATTTTCACTGCAATTAAAGGAAAGCACTGTTTATTAAATTATGTAAAGATAGTTTCATACATTCTAGAAACAATGGTAATGCTCAAACCTTAAAAAAGCTAAAAATGTACATAATCATGACTATAAGACTTTTTTAAGGCCTTGTTGCTCTCAGCAGATAAACTAACCTTTCAGTTGTTTTTAAGAATACAGCCAAGACAGGCTATTTAGAGCTGGGTGCAATCAACAGCCAGGTTTCAGAGCTTTTAGAGTACGGAAAAACAAATGAAAGACTATATTTAAATAAAAAAATGCAATTTTGCTAACTCTAAAGACATTCTCAATTTTCATAAAATCATCTCAATTGATTAGTCCAAAATTCATAGTCTGGTGCCTTGAAAACTACACTGCATCAGAATTTATACAGGAGGGAAAAGGTTGCAGCTTCTATAATTTTAAAATAATGGTGTAACATCTGTAATACAGTAACAGTTTTACAAATTATTAGATATACTGAAATGAAAAACACATATTTATGTTATATGACATGATGAGCAAGAATATTCAGCCTCTTCAGATTATATTGTGCTATTGTGCATGTAATTTTTTGTCATTAATTTACTATATGTGACCATAGTGGACTATAATGTATCAACTGCATACATAATTTTTGGTTTCTATAGTAGGAACTGACACAGACATAGTTAACCAAATGCTTATACCTGCTTCATTTGATACAGTAACCAGTCTGATCTAACAATACTTAAGAGAGTCTGGGTTGTTCCTGTGAGGAAACACAGATGAACTTTACAAAATTGTTTGAGGCTTTACATGCCAAGAAATTTGCCACATAAATGGTTTTGAAGTTCTAGCAATTATAGCTCTCAACTGCTTAGCACAAGAAATCCGGACAAAGTCAAAATAAGGGGGGGGGGGGGGGATGACAAATGCTCAGAAATAGGGACATATTTTAAATAACCTTAGAAAGTTTTTAGAATGTGTTAGCGTGTGGTTTCTGAAGGATATGAAGTCTGAAACTCAAATGTCTATCATTATTCAGTAACTTCAGTCTTGAATGAATTTGCCACAAAACCACACATTTTATGAGCTACAGACCAAAAAATAATAGGTAAAAATCTGGAGATGCTGCAGAAATCAGGACAGTTGAAAGGTACGCTTGGAATTATTCTTTATGCCAGTCACTGTTCAGTCATATCCTTGATAGAAGTCTGTATAATATGGAATTCTACATAAGGTTCTGATGGTAACACATTTACAGGATCATGGGAGGCTAATCAATTCTCATGCAAATTCAAATCAGGGTGACAGTTGCACAGAACGTGCTTTCTGCATATACTACAAGGAAGGAAATAAATATGACGTGATATGAAAAAATAACATATTTGAAATGCATAATAAGTACACAAAAGGTAATATTTTTCACAAGGGATAATGTTTAGGAATAAGGAAATATAAAAAGAAGATTGAATGGATAGGTTAAAAGGTGAGAAAGTAGTGGGTGCAGTGGTGATGGGACTTGTACAGCTGGAGAACTTTGGAACACATGGGACTGACTCATGGAATGTCAACAGCAGAAGAAGAGGAAGGCAAGGACCATACATGGTATGGTCACTATGGTTTAGTCAAGGGAAAAGAAACAAGCTGGATTACAACAGTGATCTTTGACTGCCATAACTGTCACTGAATGTTTTGTAAAGTAAATTTACTTTTGCCCAGGTTTTTCATAGAAAATGTAGCTTTTGTTCTGTAGTAGTGTTTCATTTACAACTATACCACTCAACCTCTTAGAACAAGAAATCTCAACAAAACTTAAAATAATGGGGGGGGGGGGGGGCAAATTTTAAATATTGCTCTTATAGACTTAAAAAGTGGTTAGAATAAAAAGTTTGGTGTTACTGTGCATTTTCCGAAGGATACGAAGTCCAAAACTCAAAAAGGCTATCATTATTTAGTGAATCCAATTCCCAATTATTTGCCAGAAAACTAAAGATTTTATGAGGAACAGACTGAAAATGTGAGGCAAAAATCTGGACAATTGATGGGTATTTACACAGTGATAATGCACTTGTGACATTTCAAAGCTTGTATAATATAACGTAAGATCTAGGCTAAAAGTTGTGGTGTGGGTTTGCAGGGTGCTCTCCTAACTAGTGCAGTGCCTAAAATCTCAGCCATCATGATCAATATGCATTTGCTCCATCTTATAGGCCAGTCTGCTATTGCACAGACCAGATACTAACATGCATTGATGCCACCCTGAGCTCAACTAGCAGCCTGGATACCAGAGGATCAGGTACTATAAGGGAAAATCAAGAGCTTGAGGATCAGTACTCCATTCTTGGGCAAGGATTTTCCGCATCATATCAGTTCTTCTGTGGGAACAACGCACTAGCTCCATCTACAGGTAGAACGTTTTGGGAACTTCCATGTTTAGAATATGTATCTTTGATGTTACCTTGTGATCTTACATAGTCAGGTAACCTGCATTACACAGAAGTATGCATGCAGAAGGAGTTATACTGAACATGTAACAGTTCCTTTCAGCACTAGTGTGGTAACCTAGATATTCAGTCTGATTCCTGACTCTTATCTCTCATGTAAAGAGGAAATGCCAACCCAGTGAATATGTGGTGGTTACACTAGCTGGGACCAAATGGACTTAAGAAGATCTGTGGGTTGGTAGGGTAAGGTTCAGGTGAAAGGTTCAGGTGAAGATGTGGGGCCCAAGACAGCTATAAAATGTGCCCTGTTGTATGGTATAGTTTATTAAGGCTGACATTTGATAAGACTTTATGATTAAGGGTACTTGTTCCAGCTGTTAGATGTAGAGTCAGATACTGAATCAGCATGCCCTGTCATGATAACTGCATAGTGTTTAGGATACAGCACAGTTTATTTTGGCTTTTAAGGGATACATCTATAACTTTGTAGTACAAACTCGAATCCTTGTGTACTTAGTTCAGTGGCAAAGTGACTGGATATATGATTGTCAAACGGGCACCTGTGATTATAGGTTCATAGGCTAATAAGTAGTTACTAGGCTAATAACCCCAGGGGGGGGTGTTTGGTGCCTAGCCATGCTTACCAAATATATTTGACAAGTGTTGATACCCTAGGGCTATTTTAAGGGGTATATGTAGGCTTGAGCATGGGTTGTCAAGCATTTACAGGCTGCCAGTGCCTAACAGTGAAATAGATGCCAGACCAGAGATAAACTTCTGGTTCCCTATCCAATGGTCCAAATTACATTTAAATTGGGATACAGAGGAACCTTGCTTCAAAAGAATGGGAAGCCTGTTCCAGAGAAGGGGTAGTAGCCTCTGAAATGTATACCTGTCAATCCAACATGCCCTATTTATGTTGCAGATGAAGTTTAGGTCCCTAGATCACGTAATTCTGATGCCGTTTGTTTTGTGAATATGCAACAGCATCAGCAGAGTGGGAGAAGAGGATGCTTTATAAGCCAGGCATAGAGCACCTCTTAGCAATCTTAAGGCTGAGTTCAGGAATAGGGCTTTGAAGCAGTTTGTGTAGGACATGTTGTTTATGCCCTGTATTCTTTTTTGTGACCAATGTCTGTGGATGCTCCAGTTGTTGCATATGCCTGATCAGGTACTTAACATAGTGGTGTTGCACTCAGTGATTGGTCTGATGAGGGTCTAGTACAGCAGAACAATGAGGGCTCTGGATGCCATACCCTTGCTTATAAGTTATGCAACCTAAAATGATTTCCTTTCTACTTGATGGTTAAAAGCCAGGCTACTGTCTACATGCGTTTCCAAATCCACGATCACTGGGTTTATTCTTAGGTGTGTATTATCAAAATGTTAATTTCCAAGGGTGGCCATCTTCCTAAAAGATACTATTATGCATTTCTTGGCATTGAGTTTTAGACTGTGGCTCTGGCATCAATTATTGCTGTGTGTTAGGCCTTCTTAGAGGGTATTTGTGACTCTGAGGGATTCTATGACTACACCTAGTTTGCAATCAGCTGCAGACCTGTTCAGCCAGAGGCCCTTGATGTTGGCCATGACTTTAGAGAAGTAGGTACCAAAAAGAGCAGCTTCAGCACCGAGTCTGGAAGAACTTCATTAGTGACTGGCCTTTTTCTAGAGGTAGACTCCCCTATCCTAACTTCTGGGTGTTGTCATTGAGCCAGCTGGCTATCCAGCAGGTGACATAAGGGTTTATACCTAATTTTGTGAGTTTGTCTACAATGCCTACATGGGGTGTTGTGTTGAATGCTTTGGCTAGGTCAAGGTAGGCAGTATGTACTGTTTTGCCCTCATCCATTGCTTTGGTGACATTCTTAAAGAAGTTCACCAAGTTGAGTAAGCCTGATCTGCCCATTGACAAATCCAAACTAGGTTGGATCCAGTGTCTGAAGGTTTCCTATGTCATTGTTTGTCATGTCCATGATAATTCTTTAAATGGCATTGCATGTGAGTCTAGTCAGGCATTTGTTTCTTTAGTTACCAGGATCCATAGATGTCCCACCCTTGTGATTCATGTCTAGGCAGGAGTGAAGTATATGGGATTTTTGATGAGACAGCTGTTCAAAAACATTAAGAAAAGCTTAATGATCTAGAAATTCTTCATTAGGGATTTCACTTTAATGATTACCATATGTGACCTAAGAATCTGGAGAAAACATTGGTTACACATCAGGATTCTGATAGTGTAACCTTGCCTTTCTGTCTCACTTGCTAATTCAGTAATTAAATGTTAATGATGTTTCATTGTGACTGGTTCAGAACTCTTGGGTGTTGGTATATTGTAAGACAGGTTGTTTTGGATTTTGTTGTTAGACTGAACTGAATTGTGTTGCTCATATGTTTAGAAAGTAGACAAACGTAAGGAAAGTAATTTGTGCTTAGAAAATATTCAGTAATAATGCTGCTGACAGAGCTTCTTTGTGATTTAGTCACTATTTGTTAAGCTTCATGGACAGTAAGTTGTAATGGAAACCTTGGACCAGTCTATCAGTACAGTGACATCTTTACAATGAGATTTAGGATCCTATTACTTAACTTAGGTATCTGTATAGCAGGAAAAACAAGAACAAAGTTTCAAAACCTTTTTTTTTAATGAGAATCAACCTATCAAGATATTTTCATAAGAATGCATGCATTTGTGCCACCTTGTTCTGCTCGGACTGCATTACATGTGTAATTAGATATTTGATTAATTTGTTGCACTTTGGTAGCCAGGTAGTCACTTCTGGGCAGGACTCATTTGTAGAACCGAGCAGGGGTGAAAAGCTTCACAAGGCTCTATAACTTAACATCCACCAGTTTTTGAGTATAACCATTACATTAGGTACAAATAAATATAATGAATACAAGTTACATGGTGGAATATGCAGTTATGTATAGTGTCTATTTATATTCAGCATTTACCAAGAGACAGGTCACAGGAACAATTTAATAAGATGTACAGTCTAGATAATATGAGATAAAATTTAACCTTTGCAGCATACATGGCATTCAGCTAATTAATTCATTCTACAAACAATCTGTGCTGTCTCGGTAGTCTTGCTGTTAGAGCATGGTAGAAGTGTTGCAGGTAAGAAGAAGAAGAAGTTAAGGTGAAAAGCCACTTGTTATAAGGAGGTATGTACTGGGAAAGGTCAGACATTTAATGGGTAAAATAAAGGGAAGCTAATGGAGGGAAGCAGAGAAGACGTAACTCATGGAGTTATTAATGACACTTTATTCTTTCTAATAGATGGAGAAAGGAGTCAAGGTGTATATAAATAGTTTAGCTATGGGCACCTTTAGACTTACACATTTTAGTAGTCCAGAATATATTTTGTTGCTTAGTTATGTAATACCATCAACCTCTGTTTTCAGGTTGCCTTATAAGTGAATGGTAAACTGAGTTTATGAGTGATCTGTAAATGTTCGGACTATGAACAGTCTCTCACCCATTGCAAAAATCATCACTTTCCACAGTTATGTTCCTGCTACACTTGTCTAATTCTGTGATTTAATACAGTCGCCTTTTGTGGAAGCAATACTTACCCTGATGTACACCATACTTGTCATGATCCTGTCTTTGCTTTACTGCACTCCCGAACTGCTGCCAAACAAGACTGTAGTAAACTTGTTTTTCAAGTTTGTAAAGGAATTTGTTTTTGCATGAGCAAATAGTTTTAACATGCCTATTTATTTTTCTTTTTAAAGTGCCTCTTGTTATATAAAGTTAACATGTATACATATATATATATATATATATATATATATATATATATATATATATATATATATGTGTGTGTGTGTGTATATACAGATAAATCAGATGAATTTCATGAGCTAAATTTAATAAATGAAATCTACTGCTCATCAGATCTTCAGCTTTCTGCTGTGATAAAAACTGTGAGGATCTTTGCAAAACACTAATCCGTATGAACCCTGTTTTTCCCAGCAGATGTTATTGTGGTGGTTGATTTTGAAGGACAGCTTGGAGATGAACTCACAGTCAAGGCAGGTGACATCATTAAGAATGTAAAACCATCTGGGGAGTCAGGATGGCTTTTCGGAGAGCTGAATGGAAAGAAAGGATGCTTCCCCAGACATTTTGTTCAGGTAATGGTTACACTATCAACAAAATAAATACATCTTTATCATTTGGTCCATGATTACTTATTGCAATGAATATAACAGAACACACCTAAGATAACTTATCTGTGCACTTGAACATTGGAGGGATCTGTGACTCTTTTGGTTTTGAAGATTGAATGATAATATATGGATGTGTGTGGACACAATAAGGTGGACGATCAGTAAGTGTTCAGTGAGTATAACATATTTGGGGTAAAATGCTAGAAACATCCATGCTCCAAAGTCTGGCTGGTGCTGTATGTCTTTTTTTTTTTTTTTTTTTTTTTATAAATAACTGCATTTTATTATTAAATAGTGACTAAATGTACTTTGAAATATAGTCTCAGAATTGTCACCCAAATATGTATATCACGGCAGTCTGCCATTAATAATCTTGCTCCTAACCCCTATAACATATAATGAAGATGTTATAAATAAACACAGAAAATGTTCTTGGCTCCATGCAGGAGGTGTAAGGCACTAGCTGTTTTGGACAGCATGCACATTGACTGAAGAACTAGCAGGCCCTTAATTTCTCATCTTTTGTGTCATTGTGAAAGATGCGAAGACACTGGCTGTACATGGGCACTACACACAAGTACAACATGCAGTCACACATCTGCTGGGAAAAGCTGCCATGTCACTTGAGCTGCAATGTTACCTGGCATTCAAGGACAGCACCCCACAGGCAGAGACTAGTTTCCCAGACACTACTGACAGTTTTGATGCTATAACAGGAGACCAGATTAGGTTATACGTAATATTGCCATAACAGTCACCTGGTTGGCTGCATTAACTGGCAACCTTGTCAGTCATAGTAATCTGATATGATGTGTCTGTGCTCTGCCAAAAAAAAAAAAAAAAAAAAAAAACACCTGTCACCCACATAGCTATAGTATGAGTCATCTCACAACTGTGAATTGAAATTAAAGAAACAAAGCTGAAATACAAATGCCATGTCAAATGCATTCAGTTTACCTGCTTGCTCATAAACTATATAAGGAAGCTTATAAACTGAAAAACATTAGGTCCCTACCTTTCTTAGAAATATATTCTTTTCTTTTGTTTTGTTTGATGCCAGGTTTTGTAACAAAGGTAAAGCACCCCAGGACACGGAAGCTGAATTCCAAACTCTTTATTCCACAGGTTAAGCGCTTTCATCCAACCTCTGTTGGACTTCAGAACAACTAATAATAAAAAACTCACCCCTTTTATACACACCTTAACACACATAATTGAATTAAACAATTAAAAAACACATATTAACCAATGCATGAATCAATTATTAGTTCTGAAGAAGTCCAACAGAGGTTGGATGAAAGCGCTTAACCCGTGGAATAAAGAGTTTGGAATTCAGCTTCCGTGTCCTGGGGTGCATTACCTTTGTGAAGTGTTGGTACTTTTGGGATACTAAGATAGGTTTTGTAACATGAAGCTAAACTGCAGTTGAAGGAATAAATGCATTCCTTACAATTTGGGAAACAATGCACTACTGTCACCTCCCCCATATTCACGTTTGTGTTTGCATGTGCATGTGTGCGCACACCACACATGCTGCATGTGCACACACAGACATACACGGACATGCAGACAGGCACTACTAGTAAACATTTTTTGAATTTCTTAAGGGATGGAGTACAGTTTCTTATGGACTTATAATAGTAATTAGGTCTCAAAGGTTATTTATTTTTAAGAAATATTCATTAATTCCGTGCAGTTAATTTCTGATAGGGATACAACAGACACACACTGCTGCAGACATGGACACTTTATTCAGTTGATTCTACTAGTATATTATCTATATAATCTTACATTCGAGACTACATCCAATGGGGGCATTTCCCATTCGACTACATCCGATGTGGGCATTTCCCACTTCCTTTACAATTCATAGAACTTATTTACACCTTTCCAATGTATTTCTTATTTCTCCTCCATCTTTATTATCACTGCTGCTAAGAGAAGTCTATTTCAGGCAGCAGTGTTTTTAGAAAAAAAAAATCCACACTGGAAAAAAGGAGTTCACACCCTTCTAATTTTAGTGTATGAAAATCTAGAGTTGTGGTAAGGGCCAACACAACTTACCTATTTTACATAGACTAAATATCAGAAACATACCTCTCAACTGTAACAGATTTTCATAGAATGTCCAGATTTTTGACTCATATTTTTGGTCCATTTTTCATAAAATTGCAGTTTTCTAGCAAATCTTTGGCAAATCATTTATTATTTAAGTCAGAAAATAATGAGAGACATTTGAGTTTCAGACTTCATACCCTTCAGAAAATTAATGCTAATGCAAAATCTGTTATTCTATCTACCTTCTAAGTTTGTAAGAGCAATATTTAAAAAATGTCCCTATTTTTGGGTCTTTCTCCCCCCATTATTTATAGCTTTGTCCAGATTTCTTGCTCTAAGAGGTTGAGAGATATGAAAATTTATTAAAGGTGAATATTTGCTGAGCAGAATCTTCTCAAATAGGAAAGCAGAAAGGTCAGTGATAGTAGACCATTAAGAAACATCCTTGCAAACCATGGGTCACTCTAACATGATGCCCAGGTATTAGTGCTTGATCAAAGTAAGGGTGCAAGATCAGATTGAAGCAGTGCAGATATCCTAGGATGAGCCCCTCATAAAATATGATTTGGAAGTGGTAAAAATTCACTCTAGATGAATTGGCTTTAAGAGTGATAATGATTTCCCTGCTTGAAAAATGTAACTGGATTCAGCCAGGTAATCAGAAAGTAATTATTTAGTAATAGTTTTCCTTTCTCCATATTTAACAAATTAAACAACAAAAGTTATGCAAGTGTCATAAATTTGCCATTCTTTAAAAATAGTATATCAGATACTTTTTGGCATCCATTTTATTCAGACTAAATTTTTCAGGATTACATCTGTCTGGAAAATATGGATACAAGTTGGTTTTATGCTCCTGAAGAAAGTTGCAAAGTGGATTATGCAAAAGGCAAAAGGACATGCTTAGAAACTTGTTAAAAAACAAAAATGACTTTTTTCCTATCAGATCAATGTTTTCTGGGAATATGGATACAGTGATTGCAAATTTTACACTCACATTCTCCATGCAAAGGGTTACCCTGTCTATCTCCCCTTAATTACAATTGGCTGTCAGATCACTGTTTTGTGGGAATATGGATGCAGTGATTTGCAAAGCCAGTGACTCATGCAATTGCCCCCTCACAAAATGAGACTCACATGGTTTCTGGGAATCTTGCAGTTGTATGAATTGCTTCAAAACTAACTCCAAAAGCAGAACGGTACACTCTCGAAAACCCAAAAAAAGATTATAGACCAATCACCAGTATCTAATCTCTTATCAAAATCTTTGTGAAAATTCTATACAAACAAATGCTAAATGTGTCCTCCTGTCCAACAAACAGCATAGTTTCAGAAATGCATTTAGTACTTCTACTGCCCTTCTCTCAGCACCAGATGTATCAACAATTGCCTCCAGCTGACATATTTATTGATATGACTAGGGAATTTGAAACTGTAAACCACATATTACTCATCATCAGCTTACAAAAAATTACCTTAGGTACTAATACAACAAAATGGCCCCAACGCTCTCTTGAAACAGACGTTTTCAAGTCCTTGCTAAAACCAGCTTTCATCACTCTTGGTGTTGCTTGCATTTCCTTTTGTAAAAATGTACTTCTTCCAAAACTGGAGTATGGATTACTATTATGTGTCTTTCATTCTGCATACAATATTCACAAGCTCCAGACTGCAGAAAAAGAATGTTCAGATTCTCTTTGCTTGCCGAACCTTTTGCTCACCAGTGCATTTAAGAAGCTCAGTTGGCTACTGTCACTGAAAGATGAAGGTGTACCGATACATAAAGTATTAAATGTAGGTTTCTGCCCTCTACTCAGTGAGCAGTCATACAAATAAACAGGGAAGAAAATGTTATTCCCTTGATTAGGCTTGAAAAAATATTGTGAGATTTACGTGCTTACTGCTTGCTGCTTCTTGCTGTGGGATTTGAAGTCTTCTTAAGACACTCAGTCTTGCTGGCTGGATTCTGCTAAAATTCAAAGTCTAGTTATATTTGCATTCACAGTCTGTTGCATACAGAAACTTGCAGAATATACACTGATGAGAGAATATACTTTGCAGCATCAACTTTAGAGAGCAGTAACCAATAACTTTTTATAATAAACCAAACGGAAACACGTTACAGCTTAAAAGTACTGTTCCAACTTTACTTCTCATATAGTACAGATGATGTGAGAGATACAACATTTACCTTAGGACTTGTGTCCCTACCATCCCTCTAACCAACTGGATTTATACAGCTCTTTATATACAGTTTTTAGTCATGCATAAACATATTTTGGAGAATTGCTTATCCTGTAGAAACAATACTAAACTTCCTTGTTTAACAATGTCTTGTAAGAGACCAGCTTTTCTGACAGTGTGAATATCCTGTAACAGTGTCCTGATGTCCATGTAGAAAAACATATTTTTGAGGAAACACATTGTCCTGTATTCTATTTGAATCTGTGTATAGAAACATGTGTTCTTATGTCAATGCTGATAAGCATATCCTGTTTTTTATGAAGAAAAACATATTTTTGAGAAAACACATTGTCAGAGATCAGCTTTTCTGACAGTGTGAACATCCTGTATTTTATTTGGATCTTTGTATAAAAAACATCTGTTCTTGTGCCATCCTGTTTTTCCATGCAGAATAACATGTCATTGTTCTTTAAAAGCAGATTTTGCATTTTTGTTCTTGCATACATCCTGTTTTGAGTCTGTAAGGGAAAAATGTCCATTCTTTAAAAGCAGATTTTGTATTTTTGCTCTTGCATACATCCTGTTTCTGAGTCTGTAAGGGAAGAATGTCCATTCAGCAGATTCCTTTTCCAAGCCATGGTCATTTAGTATGACTGCTGATCACATATTACTTAAACTTTGTTTCTGCATTTAAGCAAGCCTTTTCTTTCAGCATATTTACAACATAATTAATTTCAGATTTATAGTCATAAAATCTAACAATTCCCTCTGTTTTTAAACATACTCAAAACATTTTATATAGAAAACACAAGAAACAAACCTTTAGTTTGATACAACAAATCAAAATGCAATTTTACATAGTTAATACAATGATATTAAAGTATTACTACCAAAACTGAATGCATTTAACAACTTTTTCTTTTGCAGACCATTCTGTGAAAATATTTTATCAGTTATGAGCTGTGTCTGCTTTAATGTTATTATTATTATTTTTTTTAACTTGATCAATTTATTCTTTTGCAATCACAGAATTTAATTTATGACTTAGAACTGTTTCATTAACTCTTTGCAGCTGTTAAATTAACTATGAGACAATAACTATGTGCTGCTGCAAGCATTTATACACTACTGAAAATGCACAATTTCAATGTCATTTTAACCATAACATTGTGTTCATGTCTCTGAACTGCTACAATGTATTCTGTACAGTATGTATTTACATAGACTGTTTGCTATTTATGCATTTCAATTTACTAGGTATACTGGACCCACTTTTTATTAAATATGTTTTTCACACATATTTATTACTAGACATTAATCTCATTTGTACTGAATTCTTTTGCATTTGTACATACAAAGACTATAAAGTACATTTAGTCTAATCTTACAAATTTAATAACATTAATATTAAGCAAAATCTTGGAAAATGTTTGTCTCTTTAGAAATATCTAGTGGAACTGATACCATATCCATATGTCCTGTTATTTTAAACTACATACTCAACAATTATTAAAAATATTCATGCTTTTTATACCAACATTGTTTTGCCAAAAACATATTGAAATAGTGACCATTCTTGCTATTAGAAACATTTATGCATTTTGCATATCTTTATTCTCTCTTGTATAGCTTTAATAAAGCAATTTTAAATCATCTCTTGTTTAACCATTATGATAGCTATTAACAACTTGTAAAATATCTTATCCTGTCAGGTTTAATCCAGTTTACCAGTATTTCTAATACACTAATACCTGTTTTTTCCTCTCATAAGAGTATTGTCAAGAAAGAATGAAATATTTTTTTCCTGTAGCTTTATTTTAGACCCTTATTATTTATTTTTTCTGTAACTTTATTTCAGACCCTTGTTCAGTACTGCTTATACAGTCAGTGTAAAACTGAGAAAGTGCCCCTCCCCCTGTAGTACTTCAGCACTATTTATCTGCCCTATGCTGTGAGAATAGAATGCATGTCAGCCCAACACTTTGGCCATACATTTATGTTATTTGGTTACTAATAAACTATGGACTTTTATCTGATTTGATCATTAGTAGGTATTTACACCCTCCTGCACAATTGATTTGAACTGTATATATACTATAGCCCATTTGCTGGCTGTACTTGATGCAACTGAGGTTTTTTTTTGTCCTTTTAACATTTACTTGCAAACAGATTATCAGTGACATCTATGCACAATTGTGGCATTTTATGACAATTACTAAATAGTGTTGCCTGTAAACATTTTAACAATTATGTTTTAATAACAATGATGCTTTAGAAAAACTCAAGCTACTTATCTGGCAATCAGTCTTGTTGTTTATCTTATCTTTCCAGCATTTCCTGTAACTATTCATTCAGTCTAGGAAGGTCTGAGCTCACGTTTCATACTCTGTAAACTATAGTTAATTCTTTTGGCATTTTTCCTTTAATGTGATTGTGATTTGCATAACTATGCATTTATACAACATAAATAGACATCATTTTACAATTACCTTACATGGATTTCAGTATTTTTTTTTTTAATTTATTTAACTATTTAACTGTCCTGCCATTAATTTTACAAAAACTGTTTGACTAATATCATCTGTGATTTTCTTTTTAAAATTCAGAACTTTAACTGTTTGGTGTTACTATATAATTATAAACAAATTGTAAAAAACAAAATAGATATTAGTTTAACCAACACATTTATATTTATATTATTTATATTTGCTGTTGTCTGACTGTTATTCTTGTGTATTGTAACAGATGTACTCTATATGAAAAGAACACACTGCATGTTTGTCTTGTATCTGTATATCTTTATACAAGCATGTCAGTCTTGTGACTTTAAATCTTTACTCCTATTAACTATTTTCATTTAATTTTTATACACTAGAACAGTTTTGTTTACTTTTTGACTATGCTAATGAATGGCATTCATATGCTTTACTTTACTGTAGTACTGATATATGTCTTGCTTTAACTGAATGAAAGTAAAACATTTAAGAATGATTTGTCCAGACATCAGATCCTACCATCCTACCATGTATGTTTAACCATTTTCAAAACATAAACATATTATAAAATATATTTATTTTGCACAGATTAGCTGTGTATGCAGGAAGTTCCCAGTCTCTGTCAGTTCAGCTAATTTATTTCCTTTATCCTGCAACTGCTGTTGAAGTTTCAGTAATGTTGCATGGTCTTTCTGACATTCTTTAGTAAGCTGTTCTGCTGAATTTGAAACTCCTATGCACTTTTGAAAAGATGTATGTATAACTTGTCTAAGCTTCCTGAACTCATTGTGTCTGTCTTTTAGAAGTTTACTACATTCCTTTGTAACAAAATGTACTAAGGGTTTTATCAGTAACTGATTTGACTCACATGTGGTGACAGGACATAACTGTTCAACATCAGAATGTAATGGAAACACTTTACCCTTAGTTAATTCTTCAGATCTGTCTTTACAGTCTATTTTTTAGCAATATGATGCAATATTATTTTATGGCATAATACACAAAATGCAGTTTTTGTTGAAGCACACAATAAACATTTGTCATATTTCACATGGTTTTCTTTGAGATACCAGTCAAATATTGTAATACATTTGCATAATGCCTTACTATCAACCTGCCCTAATAAGGTTTTACATTTACTAATGTGCTGTGTATACCAACATAGCATTTTTTTACATTTGCTTAAATTATGCATGAAAATATCCATACTGTTGAATAGCAACCATACTAAAAAATGTGACGTAGGAAAAAGTCTTACCAGTGAGCAAGAAAACAGGTGATCAGGCTGTTGTTGCAGATGGCTGGAAATTTTTCAAAGTCACTTGAGAAGCTGGGAAAGCACAACAGGCAGTGGACTGATGGGCTAGTGGATATCCCCCTTTTCTTTAGTGAATTTATGGCACTGCAAATTTCTTGAACTAGTCTCACTCAGGATTGTAGACGTCTAAAAAAACTTTACTACTGAAAGCTGCATAAACTGGAATACTTCTGTTTAGGATTTACACATACGTACAAATGTTAGTTACTGCAATTTAACTGAAGTGACCCTCTGCAGGGCTTACCATCACTCCTCCTGTGTTTGAATGCAGATTGTAGGTTCAAATGCAGGCTAGCTTGCCATTGAAAAAATTATATGGAGCTAGTCACTCAGCTGCCTCGGCTATGCGGTACTTTTCCGTTATTGGGCCAACAGTTCTAGTGAGCTCGCAATGATCGCACAGATGCTGGTGATGTGGGACGATTCTCCATTGAAAAGGGACTTCTCTTACAAGCATGAAGGCAATTACGTGAACCAATTACAGATAGACAGTTTTGATTTTTACAGTTGTGTATTGCCCAGTTAGGGTAGATGCCTTTTCAAATACCCAACGTGGGACATTTTTTTAAGAATTGTGAGGTTTTGCAAGACAAAAAATATCCACAGTTAGTGAAGCTCTTTCTTGTAGCATTTGAGTTGCTTACGGTATCCCATATAACATTTAGGCATTTTAGATGCATAAAAGCAGTTGTTTTGTAACTATTAAAGAAAAGTTAAGAAATAGTTTAAATAAAATCTCAGGACATGTGTCCTGCAATAAATAAAAAAAATAAATACCTAAATAAATATAAATAGCAAAAGTACCCAAAGAGGGACAGGTGCTAACCCTATAGTAAAATCTTGGACTGATGAGCTGAATGTGATACAGCTTCAAAGTGCAATATGTGCTTTATTTGGAGTATGTTTAGATTATTGTAGTCTCATAATTTTTTACAATACAGTTTCCATGAGCTGTAACACAATTCACAACCGTATGTGAAATGTAATATGAACATCTGTGTCCAACCCAAAGAAAAGTTTCTTTCTATTAGTACACACTGTTTGTTGTACCAGCTAGGCTTGTACCCTCTGAAGGAACCTGAAAGTACAGTTTCGTGTCACTGTCACATTCCCAATTTTAAATATGGGTAAAGCGTAAAAAAAACTGTGCATTTCAAAAAGCTTCAACATGGACTGCAGATTACACACAATACAATTAAAGGTGAAGCAGGTTCACAGACCCTCGTTATATATTTCTCAAGAAGCAGTACACAAAGGAAATCATAGGTTGTTAATAATATGAAAAGCATAAGCATGAAATGAGTGAATATTTACAAGAAGAATAAAAGAAAGTACAAGTAGAGACCGTGTAACTTCCTTTCACTGTGACCACATTCTAAGATTCCAAGCGCTTATTACAGCTGTTGCCCCGATAATTGAAAAGTACCGGCTATGCTAGGCTCCTATTTAAAATAGTTGCAGGATAGCATGACTTTTACATTCTGGGCACTGACCTATGGAACAAATCCACCAAAGACAAAAGGCCAAGTTTATAAGTAATTTCTTGCTGAACATCATAGTGAAATATCATGTAAGTGATTCATGGATAATGGTTAGCAAGATCCATCAGTCCACACTCTTCTAAAACCCATGATGAAGTGTGAGAAAAATACTGTAAGCTGATGTGCATTCTGAAGTGTAAACACCACTTATATTCTCTATACATTATAGAGTCTTGTCAAAACACTGCTGCCATAATGGTTGAGATTTCACCTCCCAAGCACAAGGTATGAGGTTTGATCCTGAACTCCAGCCAAATACCTGTGTGGAGTTTGCAGGTTTTCCCTGTGCCTCTTTGGATGTTCCTCCCACCTCACAAAACATGCTGAGTGCTTCCACCTCAAACTCACCAAAGAATGGAGTTGTGGGCAGCAGCACACATTCTAGATGGTACCTGTTGGAGAAAGAGTTGTATAGACTAAGCTCTTTGGAGCATCAGTTGTGGTTTGCAGTATCCTCTAGATAGGAGAAGATGGATCACAGAATGCATGCTGTGTTAGGACTATTCACTTCACTCAAACTTGAAAATTGGCTGTAGGTGATTTGGTCATGTTGACTAATGTCGCCAAAAATGGCATATGTGTATTTGCCAGTGATAAGTGGGTTGAGGCCTACTCCCATCTATGCCAGGGCCCCATGCTAACAGTGGGAGGGATCTGTGTAACCCTATTGGCCAGTGTTTTCCCGCCATAAAACCCAGCAACCCTGCTGCCCTGGGTCAATAAGCTACTGACAAGATGGTCTCCTGTTACTTGGTTTCCTAGGATAGCTCTATTGAGCAAAAGCTGTACATAAAACCAATCAACCCATCAAATATGAACCAGCCAAACATAACCTAAGGAGGCCTACTCAATTTAGGTTCACTGACAGGATGCAGCTTTGATGTGGATGACATTATGGTAAGCTGGACATCCACTGTATAGAGCAGACAAGATGGAAGTGCAGTGCAGCAAAGTCTTGGTTTGTGATCCAAAGTCTATTACTCAGGGGAAGGACAGACTACAAATGGTGTTGGAATTGTGGTGCAGGAGAGGCTTCCAAAGACAGTAAGGGATGGCATCAGAATTAGTGACAGACTCATGGCAATGGTAAGTATAAGGCATCATTCATAATCCCAGCCTATGCTGGGTTGTGATAGTGAGGAAAAGAGTGCATTCAGGCAACAGTTGCATGACCTACTAGATAAACCAATACAACAGGAGCTGGTGTTGATAATGGGAGACCCAAATGCACATATCAGGACAGACAAAAGAAGATATGCAGACTGCCTGGATCCACATGGGTGAGGCAACAGGCATAAAAAAGGAGAGGACTTCTGTCTTTCAAATGGCTTGATGGTAGCCAACACATGGTTCGGCAAGAGAGACAGTCACAAGATCATAAGGAAGAGTGGCTGGCATGCAACCCAGATAGACTTCTTCTTTTTAGGGATAGGTCATGGAGCTAGAAAAAGTCATCCCCCTCAGTTTAAACCATTGGTTGCCACAAGCAGTGGTCAGAGAAGGCTCTAAGGTCAAAAGAGGCTAAGTTGAAGACCTGGAAGTTGACTAGAAAGAAAGCTTAAGAGTGCAAGGAAATACTCAGGACCCAGTGCCTCAAAACAGCATGTGTGAACTCTATAGAACAGATGTGCAGCAAAGTCAGGTATGGAAATAAGATACATAAGGAAAGCTGGTGCTTAAATGCAGAAGTCCACGAAGTCATCAAAAGAAAGGAGGAGTGCATGACAAAGTAGGAGATAAAAAAGATGGACCAGGCTAAGAAGGAATACAGGTTGGTTAACAGAGGCAAAAGAGGAGCTGCAATAGTAAAACACAAGGCATCAGAAGCACTCTACCAGCTTCTAGAAAGTGACTCAGTAGATGGCACAAAGAAACTCTATGAGGTTGCAAGGCAAAGGGAGGAAGATAAAGAAGACCGTCATCAGACAGTCTTTGTAAGGGCTGACAGTAACAACCTATTCATCAGTCCACAGGACATCTGCATATCCAGCAGCTTCTAAATTAAGAAAATCCACAGAATCTGTACTGCCCTAGATACAGCCTATGATGGGAGAAGAAGAGGAGCCCACCATAGAAGAAATAAGAACGGCACTGAGGAAAATGAAGTCAGGGAAAGCAGCAGGCCCTGATGAAGTCACAGCAGATATGATCAAGATGTTGGGTGAGTTAGGGGAGAAATGGCTTCAGCACAGCAGTATGGAGAAAAAGGTGTCTTGCAGATGATTGGAGAATAAGCATACCAGTACCAGTGTACACGAACAAAGGAGACACTCAAAACTGTGGGCAGTATAGATATATAAAATTTATATCACATTGCATGAAAGTTCATGAAAGGAATATACTGATAAACCATACTCAGAGTCATAGAAAGTAAAATGAAACATGAGCAGTTCAGATTCAGATCAGGATGCAGCACAAATGACCTGATGTTTGCAGTGAGACAGATAACTGAAAAGAAGCTAGAGGTGAGGAAAAAGTACAACCTGGCATTCCTAGGATTGGAGAAAGCATATAAAGTTCCCAAGAAAGCTGATTTGGGGAGTCCTGCAATGGGTCGAAGTCCCAGAAAGATTGGCAGAATAGTTCAGGATATGTACAAGGACCCATTGATGCAGGTACAAACTGTTCAGACTCACAGAAGGGTTTCTAGTAGGAGCAGGTGTGTAGGAATCAGCTCTGAGCCCACTGCTGTTCATACTACTGGCAGACTAGATTATCAAACAGGTTGGAGTGGATAGATCAAATAAGTTGCTGTATGAAGACAATGTAACATTACAAGCAGACTGACCAAGAACTTCAGCAAACGATAAGGGAATGAAAGACAAAATTAAAGGCACACAGGATGAAAATGAGTACAAATAAGACAGTTATAATGGCAGCAAATGGAGGAAATAAGAAGAAGTTGAGAATTAAGATAGAAGGGAAGACAGTGGAACAGGTTAACAGCTTCAAGTACCTGGGAGGTATAGCTGAGGAGACGCGAAGTCTGAATGAAGATGGGCTGCAGCCAACTGGTACAAAGTATCAGTGGTAGTTTGTAGCACAAGAATGCCAAATAAGCTGAACAATAAGGTGCAAAACAGTGGTGTGACCAGTACTACTGTGTGGTACAGAAAAGTAGACAGTGAACCCAGAGCAGCTGAGAAGGTTTTAGGTGATGAAGATGATGTGCCTGAGACAGGTGGTAGCATGCATACTGTGGGATAGGTGCCACACATCCAGGAAAACTGAAGACAGTCTGTTGAAAATGATTTGAGACATATAGGAAGAAGGCAACAGAAAATGAAGGCATCCAGTAAAGACATGTATGGATTGTGTGAGAAAAGACCTGAGCAATCAGGTGTGACTGTCAAAGAAGGTAGGAGAGTAGCATTGAATTGAGAGAGAGAGATGGCAAAAGTTGACACGACTCACCCAGACTCCATGTAGAAATGAAAGAGACGAGTTTGGATTATGATGATTTTTGGATTATACCCTGGGATGTAGGAAGCTTTGTGGAGATTATCACCTGTTAGAGGGCAAGGGGTGAGATAAACAAATACAAAATGCTAAAAAAGTACAACTCGTACCAGCTTGAGTGGATAGAGCTGTACACCCACAGTCATGCTCTGGTGATCCATCTGATGACTATGAGATGAAGATCCAGCAGCTTATTTGAAGCTTCCCTACTAAACTCTGAAGCTTACAAGGCTCCAGCCATTCAGGCAATGCTTAAACATGATCAGTGAAACAATACTTCATAGGTTCATAGGTTCATAGGTTCATACTAGGCTATCTGCCCTGGGGCAATTATAAGCCTAGCCCGATTCTGTATGGTTTATGCCACCCCTTGATTTGAGTATATTGTGCCCTTTTTAAGGTTTAGTTTACTGTGCCTCTGTCTAATAGTGACATGGGAGTAATCCCTGGGACAAACCTACGATCCCCCATCCACTTATCGAGATTCTTCTTGAAGAGATTCCGTGAGGTGCTCTGCCTCACATGAACTGGAATTCTATTCCAGAGCAAAGGGAGCCTCTGGGTTATGAACCTGTCCCTCCAGCAAGTTTTATTTATTTCTGTGCTGAGGTTCAAGTCCCTTGAGCGTGTGGCTCTAAGGGATTTAGATTTACTGAGGTGGAGCATGTCCATTAATTCTGGATTTGACATAGCTTTGTATGTCAGGCATAGATCGCCTCGAAGTAGGCGGTATGCAACTGAGTAGAGCTGGAGTTTTTTTAACCGAGCAGCATATGGCATCTGTTTGAGACCCTTGATCCTCTCGGTGAGATACTTTTGGGGTCTTTCTAATTGCTGCAGGTGTCGGGTAAGGTACATCCCAAAAGGGGCATTGTATTCTATGATGGGCCTGATGAGGGATGAATAAAGGCACGATTACCTCTCTTGATCTAGATGTGAAACTCTTCGTGATGAGGTGGGCTATGTAGAAGGTCTTTCTAACCACTTTGGCAATGTGGTTTTCAAAGGAGAGATTGCTATCAACTTGGGTCCCCAGGTCCCTAATAACTTTCTCTGTACTTAATGGGTTTCCGCCTATGTGGTAATTTGTGGGCACATTGTTTTGCCAAAGGGTATGACTATACATTTTTTGGCATTTAGCTTTAAACCATGGCGCTGGCACCAGTTATCTGTCTCTGTGAGACCTTTTTGAAGGATGTTTGTGTCAGCTGGAGAGTTGATTATGGCGCCCAGTTTGCAGTCGTCTGCGAACTTGGTGAGCCATAGTCCTCCCACGTTTGCCTGTACCTCGGAAAACTATATACCGAACAAGAGTGGTCCCAGGACAGAACCCTGTGGGACACCACTTGTGACCGGTTTTGAGTCTGACATGGCTCCAACAACTCTCACTCTGTGGGTTCTGTCTTTGAGCCAGTTTGCGACCCATCTTGTGACATAGAGGTTAATATTTAAGCTGGATAGCTTATCTATGATGCCCGAGTGGGGTATTGTGTCAAATGCCTTTGCAAGGTCCAGATAGGCTTGTGTGTACTACCTTCCCTTCATCTATGGCTTTGGTAACTGTTTCAAAGAAGTCAACCAGGTTCAAAAGGCAGGATCTGCCCTTGACAAAGCCGAACTGGGTAGGATCTAGTGTCTGTTGGTTCCCAATGTCTTTGTTTATGAGCTCCATGATGATCCCCTCCATAGCCTTGCAGACTAAGCTAGTCAGGCTTATGGGGTGATAGTTTCCAGGGTCTGTAGAGGCTCCACCTTTGTGGAGTGGGACCACTGTTGCTGTACGCCATTCTGTGGGCACATATCCTGTAGTGAGGCTGAGATTGTATAGCTGTTTTATTTGAGGGATTAGTTCCTCTTGTAGTTCATGTAGGATGCAACCTGGGACGCCATCTGGTCCCATGGAAGCAGTGTTTTTTGCTTTGGAGAGGGCAGCCTTCACCTGAGCATCTGAGATGTTTGCGAGGCAGCCCTCTGCCGGGATAGATACTTGCTCTTTTGGGGGGGGGGAGTTTGCACTGAACCTGTCTGCCAGGATATTGGCGATATCTGTGGGTTCAGTGTATTTTTTGTCGTTTAGAATCAACTCAGAACAAGTCTGGGAGTTGCATCCCAGGTTTCTAACATAACTGAAAAAGCCTTATGATTGTCTTTGGTGTCCTGTGCAATTTTTCTCTCAAAGCTGGCCTTGGAGGATTTTATGAGGGATCGTAATTTTTTGCTAGTACTGATCAGAGATGCCTTCCCTATTAGGGATTTTGCTCTATCATGTAGTAGCTTCCTCCTTCTGTTGTACAGTTTATTTATGGCAGGGGTCCACCAGACTGGATGCCTGCCTTTGGATGATTGGGCCTTGGTTTTGTTTGGGATAGCATGATCCATGCATTCCTGGAGATGTCTGTAGAATGCATTTATATAGGATTCTGCAGTTTGGGCTGTAGTTTCCACTGGCTCTGGGGCCTTGAAGGATTCCACTTCGGTTTTGAGAAGTAAGAAGTTCACTTTTGAGAAGTTTTTCACTGTGGTTTTCTGGGCTGGGGGTGGGGTCGGGATGTGGACATCCAGTGAAATTAATTTATGGTCTGATCTTACCAATGAGGGATATACTTCTGGTGTGGAGCATAAAGTCCCCATGTTGGTAATGATCGGGTCTAGTATGTTGTCACCTCTTGTGGGAGTGGTGACTAGTTGTTCCATAGCATTTGAGTTTATAATTTCCAGGAATCTTTGGGCTAAGGTGCTGGGGCTTGAGTAGTGCTCCCAGTCAATGTTTGGGTAGTTGAAGTCGCCCAATATAATGGTGTTCGGAGAAATCTTCATGTTCTCCAATGTTTTCAGGAAAGCCGAATGGGATTCCTGACTTTGAGAGGGTGGTCTGTAGGATGCTATAAACTGAAAAGCAGTCTTGCCCACTGTTAGTTGCACATGGATGGTCTCCATTACTTCGTGCAATGCCACTAACCTGGAGGTGTGGATATCCTTGATAAATATGGAAACTCCCCCTCCTTTTGTGGTTTGGTCTGGGTTTTGGGGTCGAAAAGCATGATACGAGGTATAGCCTGGTAGTGCTGGGGTGCTCTCTGGAGCCTTGAACCAGGTTTCTGTCACTGCACAGATATCGATGTTCTCCATACTGAGGAGAGCTTCGAGTGCGTGCATCTTGAGGTTAAGACTTCTGGCGTTTAGCAGCATTACCCTTAGTTTCTTGTTCCTTGTGCTGTCTATGGGGGTGGGTTTGACTTTTGAGCCTTGCCTAAAAAAGGCACTATGGGGGTGGCAAGAGCCTTTACCAATATCTGAAAGCCCAGTGATGACAGGTGCAAGCCGTCCCTAGCGAAGCAACGTGGCTTGTCGAGCATGTCATCCCAGGCTGACAGACACTGGATCCCCTTTGAATGACACAAAAAATTTAGCCAATTGTTAAAATCGATCATTTTGTCTTTGCACTGTGGCATCATTCTAGGTGGGGGTAAGATGCTGCTCAAGGTCAGGGTCATACCAGCCTGGGCTACATGATCAGAGAGCTCCTCTGTCTCTTTTCATGTAGTCCAGGGAGGTACGTCTCAGGTCATTCACACCAGCATGTACAATGACTGAGTCATATTTGTATTTGCTTTGGAGTGACCTGAGTGCTTGCGTTTTATGTGTCGGATCCTAGCACCTGACAGGCAGATCACCGTGACCTTCTCTTTATTCAGCCTGGTGAGCGGGACGTCAGTGTGTCTGACAATAGAGTCACCTATAACAAGAGTATCAGGTGTGTTATTCAGCCTTAAGGGCTGTGGCTGCTTGGCACACTGACTTTGTGGGTTATGTGTTGTGTGTGTTTTGTTTTGACTTAGCGTTTGCTTGGATGTCTGCTTTGGAGGTCTCTGTTGCTTAGGTAGATTTTTATTTAGAGCCTCCAAGTATGTTTTTGTGTATTTATGTGTTTGGTTCGCTGATGTGGTGGGACTATGTGATACTGGAATTGTGTTGTGTGAGGTTGCCTTCTCCTCCTGACTGGTTACACCAGTTTTGAGATGAGAGAGCTCAGCCTCCAGTTTGGCTAAATAGTTGCATCTCTCACATATATTTGAACCTGTTTGGAGGAGGAGAGGGTTGTCCGTGTACATGAGACAGTGGTAACATTGCCTCAAAATTCCCAGATTCACCAGCTGGATTGGAGAGGAAACCATTGACTGACCTTTGGACATGCTAGAGTAACAGGGAAACTGAATTTAAGACGGACCAATAGAGGACAGGGTAATTGTAGAGAGTATAAGAGTAAGTAGTGCTTATGGTTTAATAGTGCTAACTTGTAGGATTACTTAATTGGACCAGTGAAGGGCCTTAGAATGAGAATATGGTGTTTAAATTGAGAGAGAGAGAAATTGAAAAATATTTACTTATATTTATTTATTTATTTGACATTTATATTTGCGCTGTCCTTTTTTTTTTATTAATTTCTGTTCTGCTTTTTGTGACCTCTTATTTCTTATTCTTGTTAAACTCAAATGTAAATTTCTGAAATATTGTGTATTGTATTGCATTGGAGCTTTTCTCCTCGGGTCTCCACTGAAAATGGGCCTCTCATTCAGTTGGACTAACCCAGTTAACAAATGTCAGATAAATAAATAAATATAAATAAATTATTTTGCCAAATACGTAGTTTGTCATAAGTGTTTTTCTGTTTTCCAGTAAGAAATTTGCATGCTGTCTAGGAACATGCACTGTACTGGCTGGAGGGATGCACTTTGGGACAGGGTTACATTCTAGAAACTGGTATGTAGTACTAAAAATCTTGTGTAATCCCCTGACAAGAGCTTTAAAAGTTGCTAGAAATTCCACACTGCCACACTTTTGTTCTTTGTGTGGCAGTTAAAGTGTATTGTATGTGCAGCTATGTTAGACTGTCACATTAATAATTATTTTTGCACTTCAGTGTCACAGTCTGTCAAGTTGTCCTGATTTACATTAGGTAATTATTTGGGTTAGAGGTAACATTTACATGCCTGGATGTATAAATGGGTACCTGATTAGGCATCCCAAGTAAATCAGATGACTGTTTCTTTAGGCATTGTTTTGCATGTCTTACAACAGAAAGTTTCACTTGAATGCTTTATTTTACACTAAATTATCTTAGTATTTGAAACATTTTGATAGGGTTCTTTTATAAATGATCTTAGTAGTTGAATGATTTTTTGATAGGAAACACTTTTTCCTATGCTTTTTAAGGGGCAGCCATATTTCTTTTTGTTTTTCTTAAGGGGAAGCAATCAGCATGTTGGTGTTTTAAGTTATCTTCATGATGGTGGGTGGACAGAATTCTATGTGCCAGACAACCTGAGACTGAAGAGTGACCTGGCCTCAAGGGAGCCCACTAGGGATGATTAGAATGAGAAGCTAATGTGAGCTCACCTATGCTATGAAGACAAAAGGCAGTCATGTCTGCTACACTGCTGTCTCCCAGCAGAGGCTCAGACACACCACAGGAAGCATTAATGGCCATGGATACATACACCGGAAGAGCACTGCTGTGTAACCTAGCTGGGATCTGCACCTGCTTCGGGTCACTGGCACTGTGGGGTATAACTGTGAGGCTGCTGTAGTAGAGCTGGGCTTAAGACAAAGTATAAAACCCTAATCACTACTTGGAGGATGGCTTCCTACAATCATCTTTCATATGGACAAGAACAAATGGGTGGGGTGAGTCACAGGTAGGCTGATGATTAGCAAGCATAAGAACCACTTAAAAATCTTGCTAATTTTAGCTATAACTTTGAGCATGATGTCAGGTGCTGTGTGGGGTCAAAGATTCAAAATAAAACTGCTGTTTAGCAAGAATGCATCATGAATTGTTATTTAAAAAATCCTGTGTATGTAGTATGGACACAGGTGAGGTTTATCATTATAAAAGTAAGGCAGATTTACATGATAGTGTAAAGGGAATATATGATGCTGTCAGCAAACAGGAAAGGACATTGCTTTTATGACTATTAATGAAAATGTTTTTTCACAATAAGGACTATTTCAATAATAACTACAAAACTGTATGCCTGCAAATATGAGAAATTCTTAGTGATTTTGCACAGGTAAAAGTAAAGAAATAAAAAAATATATAGTATTTCTTATTATTGTCATTGACATTTACCTTACCTGATATCTACTTTACATAAAGAAGCATAGAAGCATAGAAAGACAGAAATGTATGGTGAGGAAATAGCAAAGAGGAGGGGATGTGGAAAACCTGTGAAAGTACATACTTTCTAAGTGAACACTTCTATCACTACTGAAGAAATAGTTTGCCTGACCATCAGAAGCAGGTAGCCAAGCCCCGACAGAAAGCTTCTGAAAGACATTTCTAGTACATGTGATGGAGGCAGCAATTATACTCATGCCATTCATAGCAGCATTACAAAGAACTAATGAAGAACTACCATACCTCTCAACCTGGAAACATCAAAAATCTGTACAAACACTAATGAAAAGTAGGTACAACTGGCCAAAAATCTGTATGCTGATTAATATAAAATTTGAATATATTATTATGTAACCCCACCCACCTGAGGTGGTGGTGCTGCGGTAGCGTTGTCGCCTCACAGTAAGATGCTGTCCGGTTCGATTCTCAGGTAGAGCATCTTCTGTGTGGAGACATGCGTGAATGGGCGTACCTTCGTTGAAAGTTGTGCATCAGGGCTGGTAACTCGGCAAGTAAAAATCAACTGCCAATCATTACCGGACTGGAGTTCCGCTGTGGCGACCCCTAACCGGGAAAAGCCGAAAGACACAACATTATGTAACCCCACCCCATCCAATGGGATTGTGGGATACCAACATTCAAACGCAAATTGAAGAACAGACAAAATATTAAACAGACAATATAACCAGAACAATAGTGTTTTACTTATATTAACATTTGAACTTGTATCAAAGTTTGAACTTGTGTAAAACTAACATACTGTTTTCTTTTATAAAAATAAAATTAACTGATAATGAGAGGAAGGTCCACATCTATCAAGAGGGCTGCCATCCATATGCACCTCACCCCCCTGTCATCATAAATGTAAAATCAACTGTGGCTAATAAGAGCTTTGTTGTGCTATGATGGGGGAGGACTTGCTGGACGTTATGCAGTCTCTCTTTACAGAAATGTAGTGGAGGATATAACTAACTAGAGGGCAGAGTTTGCTACTGTGAATCTTATGGGTATTTGCAGTAAATTTCAGCAAAACACTTTCATCATCCAAAATGAAAGGCATGCCATTCAATGGGAACATTTTCCTGGTATACTACTAGAGAAGAGCCCATCAGGAAATGTCATAGTGGGTAAGGGCCTTATCCTGCACAAAACTCCTTCCTGAACTTGGAGATGGCACACATTCCACTTTTTCAGGGAGATTAGAAACCCAGAAAACCAATGAGAGGTTCTGATGACAAAAATATTCTGCTTTAGAAGAAAAAAGGAAAGAAGAAAAGAACACACACACACACACACACACACACACACACACACACACACACACACACACACACACACACACACACACACACACACGCATGCACGCACGCACACGCACACGCACACACACAACAAAAACAACAGAAGGCATATTGCCACAACATTCTTTCCAAACAGTCACTGCAAAAGAAATGACAACAAATTTGTTAAATAAATAAATAAAAGCTCAAGGAGAATGAGTGCATCCCTATCTCACATGTATTCAAAATGTAAAATCCCAATGTTCGTGCACTTGGGGGGGGGGGGGGTCTAAAAAGAAAAGTTCTCCAAAGAAATGTGTTTGCAAAGTTTAAGAGGACACATTAGTCCTTCCATCCCATTATGAAACTTGAAAATGGCTACCAAACAAGCCTTAGACTAAGAGGGAGGCCAAACAAATTTCAAAAAGAGTAGATAAATAGTGAAGGAAGATTGAATGACATGCCTTTTGCAGAACTGACTTGCTATCCATCCAAATGGAGAAATGTTTACAGTTGCGACAATGGGTTTTCTGTGTAGAAGGCTTCTGAATCTGTATCTGAAAAAAAACACATTTCAAACTAAGCATTCAATGTGCACAAGTCAAATACATAAAATCTCTTAACATTCAGTTTTTATATAACCAGAAACTGGGTCACATAATCCCACTGTGCAGCCCCTATGACCTAGCACTTGTCATTAGAATACGTCAGCTGAATGTTCAGAACGAATTTTGTGTTTCACAGAATTAATTTTCTTTCTGAGTTTGCACGGGTCTGGTACACTGCTGCCAGTATAGCTGCTGAGTTCTAAGGAATATACTTTTCTTGCATGTGTATTTTGTCATACATCCTAAAAGTGTACAATTTCTTTCTATGATACTTTCCATCTTTTAGGGAATCACTTGTGTACATTCTTTGCACACTGTTAACTTGGTGCATTGATCTTGCCCTGATTATGAAATTTTGCAATACTCACGTAGTTTTTATTTCTTCAGATATAACTGTTATAAGATGATTTAAGATCTGCCTCGTAAATGGTATATGTAACAAATTGCAATTACTTGTCAGTCTCTAAAGAACAAATTTGCATTGCATCCATGTGCATCTTAGTGATAAACATGTATCTAGTAACTGATCTGGCAATTATTTGTCATGTATAAGAAAGAAGCTGAGCAGCTGTCTTCAGATAGTTGTCTGGGTATGCATTCTGTTGGTTGCCGTTCCAGCTTTCCAAATGCATACAATAATGTCATTAGTTAGCACCTCTTCCTCTTTTTTGCAGTAGAGTCCTAGTTGAGATAGTTGTTTCCTGGCCCCTGGAGATGTATAAAATGGTAAATGTACTGAAGCTTTAAGAAGAAAATGTAAACGTCGCAACTCGCAAAATAATTTTAAACAGTTTCCAAGAAACTGCCATAATACAGCAACAAAAAAGTAAAACAGAACAGAAAATAGCATCACTACATAGTAACGACTGTGTCTGCTTAAGTAGACTTAATAAGAGTGTTGAATTTGATAGAGTTCTTCACCTACACAACAGTCCTATAAAGTACAGTTAATTTTAAAAATTTTTTTTTACTTACCTGGAGGCTGAGCCGCCAGACTCGGAGAAGTTGCTATATTCCCTCCAAAACAATCCAACTCTCCAACCAAAGCTGATGTCATCACGCACCCCCTGTACACTGGCGATGCATGGTGAAGTCATCTATAAATGTAAAGTTATATATAATCAAAAAAATTGAGAATTAAAGGGGCCACTTGGGAATTCATGGCACCCCATTATTTTGCCATCATAACTGATAAATGCCAAGGAATTCGGTACGGTTGAGAGGTATGCGAGAACTACTAAAAGTACTGAATATCCGTTTAAATAAGCTATGAAACATGGTGAGGTGCACAAAGGAAAAGGAGACTAAATGTGATTCAAATAGGAGGTAGGAAAATGACAGACTTGTTACTTTAATCACAATGTTGCAATCATTCCTGAAGTTTACAACAAATGCTAGCTAAGCTGAACACAGTAGAAAGTAAGGTGAAAAGTAGCCCAGATACAAAGTACGTTTGCCAGTTATGATTTATATAGTTGGTCAGGAGACCAAGGAAGCAGATTTGAAAAAGGATGCGTCAACCTTAGCTTTTTAAAAGAATGTGACACAAATACAAGGTGTATAACAACAAACTAGTGGTGTGTTCCAGGGTACTAATCAAAGTCATAAACTGGTTAGGTAACATGATGCAGAAATCATGTAAGTAAATGGAATAAGCACTAAAATAAATTTTACTACTAGACAGGTGTCACAGGTTCAGTACAAGATTAGTCCAGTTCATTATTTGTAAATGATATCACATTGATATCTGTATCATCACAGAGACCTGGTTCAGGAGTAGTGGTTGAACTCCACATGCTTTCAACACCTACGAAGGACATTACTCTTACTTGGCCTATAATACTGGTACCATGGATTTGTTCTTTCTGAATAGCTCTACAGCCAGCCTAGTTAAAATAGGCATCCTGAGACAATATCTCATGTTTACTGACAACCACTTACTGCCCTAGCAAACATGGTACAGTGTATTTGAGGTGTAGTTATACTATGTTACTAGAGGCAAAGCTCTCACATAAAACCACATGGAATAATAAGCTGGTTGTCAGAACCAAACATTTTATCTCTAAACTCATTGGCCAAATGATGACTTGGAACTTCTCCACATCTAATGTACTTTTACCACTGAACAGAGCAAACCAATCTCAGACCAGACATCTAGACCTACCTGTGTTGAGGGTCTATAACCTACCAAATGACCAAAACCACACACACACACACACACACACACACACACACACACACACACACACACAAAACACAGGCAGCACCCAAATATATGTCCAAAAATCCCAATGACTCAGTTCAAAAGCCCATAAGGCAATCCTGCACACAATTCAACATAATCTTCATAGGGGATTCCATAGTGCAACACAAAGATGTACCAGGCTTTGCAAACAGAGAGTCATGATTAGCTGCTTGTCAGATGCCAAGACTCACCATGTTACACATGCACTCATGTCCTTGCACCACCAGTACACATATGACGCAGTCATAGTACATGTGGTTGTAAATACCATGAGACAATCCTCCCTGGACTATATGAAGAGAGACATGGTGGAGCTGTCAGAATATGTGTTAGGCTGGTATGAGCCTAGCCTTAAGCAGCATCATAACATCACCAAAAATGATTTTGCAACATCAACAAAAAATTAATTATTGATTTCAAAAACAAGCTTAGCTTGTGGTGGCATTCAAAGGGAGTGCAATATGTATCAGCTTGGAAGGAGATGTTAATCAAAACTGCTTTACCAGAGATGACTTGCATCTCTCCTCCCAAGGTTACCAACCCCTATAATGCTTTTTTTTTGCACTGTCAGTCTCCTAAAGCTTCCAACATACCAAGATAAATTCTGGACAACATTATGGTATTGCTGTTCAATGTTAGGAGCCTAAATTAAAAAAAAAATCCATTACCTCCACCAAGCACTTCTTTCCTTGGAAAACATTGATATAGGTATCATCACAGAGACCTGGTTCAAGACTAGTGATGGAACTCCAACAGTACATGACTTCAACACACATTCAGGGACAGTGCTTCAGACAGAGATACTGATGGTGGTGGTGTCTTTGCATTCTTAAAAAACATTTCATCTTTAGACTTATTAGCCAGGAAGATGACCTGGAACTTCTTCATGTCCAGTGTACAATTAACAAAACCTTGCATCATATTATAGCTATCTATAGGACCCTCTCTATGTCTCCCTTGTCTCATTACCTCCTATCCAACCAGCATGGAAACCATATGTTATTAAGCCTAATGCCATTCTACTAGGAGACTTCAAGTACCCCTCAATAAACTGGAAGACTTATATGGCACCAAACATGTATGCCCACAAATTTTTGGACTTCAATGCAAACTCATTGGACCAGTTAGCCCAACCCTGACTAGAGGTGATAACATCTTTTACTTAGATCTCACTAATATGGGCCAGCTGTGCTCCACCCCAATTGTATTCTTTGCCTTGGTCAAGCCAGATCACAGATTAGTCGCATTCACTATAAGACTGAAGCCTGTATCATACAAAAACACCTCAGTATTCAGGGATTATGCAAAGATCAATCTAAAGAAACTGAATGATGAATTGGCTAATTCAAAAGCTCTCCCCATCTTGATGATCCCACACCCTATGTAGAATCCTTTACAGCAAATATACAGCTGTATGGATGCTTCTGTTCCCCTCAGAAATAAATACAATACCAAAAAAAAAAAAAAAAAAAATATGGTGGAATTTAAAAATTACAAGGCTCTATAATAAAAGTGAAAAAACCCCACCCAGTTCGGGTTTGTGAAAGGCAGATCATGTCTACTGAACCTGATCGACTTCTTTGAGGCAGTCAACAAAGCTGTAGACAAGGGTAAGGTGGTTCACACAGCCTATCTTGACCTCGCCAGGGCTTTCGACACCATCCCCTATTCTAGAATTATAGCTAAACTCACTAAACTAGGTATAAATCCATACGTCAAAAGATGGGTTGCCAACTGGCTCACTAACAGAACCCATAAAAGTTGCAGAATCCAAATCTGACTTCAAACCAGTGACAAGTGGAGTACCACAGGGTTCAGTCCAGGGACCTCTCCTGTTTGGTGTCTACTTCTCTGAAGTACAGGCTAACACAGAAGGCCTCTGGCTAATGAAGTTCACAGATGACTGCAAACTAGGAGCCATAATTGAGTCCCCAGATGATGTGGACATCCTACAGAAGGGCCTCACTGAAACAGATGCTTGGTGTCAGAGGCATGGCCTCAAGCTCAGTCCCAAAAAGTGCATTGTTATCCCCTTTGGTAAAAAATTCTGTACCCATGAACTATCACATAAACGGCAGTCTACTTAACACCGAATGTGTGATGAGAGACCTTGGGACTTAGGTGGACAGTAGTCTCTCCTTTGATAATCACATATCTGCAGTAGTCAGGAAATCCTTCTGTGTGGCACACCTCATCACAAAAGGGTTCTCATCCAGGAAAAAAGAGGTCATTGCTCCCCTCTACTCGGCACTCATTAGACCTATTATAGAGTACAATGCCCCTTTTGGAATGTACCTCACAAGACATCTGCAGCAGCTGGAAAGGCCACAGAAGTACCTCACAAAGAGGATTACTGGCCTCAAACAGATGCCTTACACTGACCATCTCAAAAAACTCCAGCTTTACTCTGTAGCTTATCGCCTACTCCGAGGAGATCTCTGCCTAACATATAAAGCTATGTTAAACCCAGAGCTGTTGGACATGCTACACCTAAAGAAATCCCAATCCCTCTGAGCTACACGCTCTAGGGACCTAAACATTGCCACCACAATAGGACATGCTGGAGGGATAGATGCCTGTCCCAGAGACTTCCTATACTCTGGAACAAGCTACCCATCTATGTCAAGCAAAGTTCCTCATTAGCACTCCTCAAGAAAAATCTTAGTGAGTGGATGGGAAATAGGAAATACACCCCAGGATCACTACTGTGGCTCTGCTCGACAGAGGCACAGGAAATTAACTTTCTTGGGTGACGTAAGCCAGGGAACCTTGTTGGCTAGGCTTACTTAGGCCCTTGGGCCAGTAGCCTAGTACCTACCTATGAATCTACCTATGAACCTATAAAAGTAAACATAATTCCCAAGATGCAAAGAGTACTTTGGCTAAAATAAGCAAAGAACACCATACTCTGATCAAATCAACCAAGGCCAGATAAAACTTAAAAATAAACACTCTGGCAAAGGATAACAAAATTCTTAAACAACATTAGAAATATCAAAAACAATGCCAGCTCAGCTCAAATCTTTTAGTATCTGATACCACTTACTCAGATCCAGAGGACATATCCAGTTTGTTAAATTTAGCTCAAACATTACCCTCCCCTCCAACCAGTATTCCCAGATTGCTTACCTGCAACTACTCCAACCTCTCAAATTTCCCAAGTACTTAAGGAGATAAGTAGGCCTGGAGGACTCATTGCTAAAAGAAAGTCGACAGTATGAATACATTTAAAGGGAAAAAAAGCTGTCATATTGTCTTGTACAACTGGTACAAGATCTACCACAAAAAGGAACTTATGAAGAAAATCAGAGAATTCAAAGGACGCTATGACAGACAAAAATAAGGTGGGAGCAGTTAAGAAAAGGCATCCAGGTATTTCAGTCAGAATCAAAGCTTTTCAGGTGTAGTATATTTCAGAATACTGCTGTACTATTTAAACAGAGAAAACCTTAATGGCTCTGATGTCTAATACATATGGCATTTTTTTTACAAACTGTAGCACATACATGGTTGCTTCTGCCAGGGTATAGTTATTTATTTTTTTGTTCTTCCTAGCATTTTCATGGTTCAGCTTTCCTCTCTGTGCTGGAAGGAAAGCTCTGAAGGGCTTGGTGCCCAAACATACCTTTCACACAACTCAGCTTGAGCTGCCTGACAGTTTGGCATGTGAAAGATGCACTGGCAGGCTGTTATATCCTGGTCAGAACAGAACCCATGTACCCAAGATTACTGCAGCAGTGATTATTCAAACATCAAATTTTATGATACGTTTATTTACACAACTGTACTTTCCCCTAACCAGTTTTGCTTCAGTCTTTGATGTTTGCTGAGAGTGCACACATATTCTGCATTTTCAATAGCTAGTGTTTTTTTATTAGCAGTCTATACTGGCAAAACCATTTGACAACTGAAATAGTGTATCTGTGACCACATTTTTGATGTAAAACAAGGTGTGTTAAGTAATGCCCTTTATAAGCATATTCTGGATAGGGGCAACATACATAGCTTTAAATTTATGGTATTAGATGTTATTTTGGAGAACAAAACAAAGGGTCATATTATTATAACTGGAAAAATGCAGTATATGTGTGAAGAGGACAGCTGATTTTTACCCTGGTTTGAATGATATGAATATGCTGAAACAAATATTGAAATTTAAAAGGTGGTATTCCTAGAGTATTCTCTATGCATTGTTTACATATTCATTATATGATGTTTGTTATTTATTGTATAGACTTTGTACCCTGACATCTCATCAGCTTGCAGCTGCTATACATTTTAGACAATGCCCAATTTATTTATTTACTTGACATTTGTTGAATGGGAATGTCTGACTGAGCTTGCACCCTTTTTCAGTAGAGGCTTGAGGAGAAAACCTCCACAAAGTATTACATACACCATAAAAATGTTTACAAACAGTACAGTATACATGAGGTTATATAAACATGCATTGTAATGTTTGGGTTCCCACTTGTAGCATGAGAGTTTAAAAGGTGTTATTTACAAAAAAGGCAATAAAACAATATGTTAAAGTAATTCGTATATCTCCCATACATAAGGACTACACCATTTAGAGGGGGAAGTAATGAGTACTGTATATCAAATGTTAGTTCTTACAGGCAACAGCATGTACATCAGTAATCAGAAGCAGAGGGGAAGTTGATAGAGAGTGCAGGTGATAGAAAAAGGTTACGTATCAAGAGAAAGAAAAGGGGATGGCTCTGGGTAAAAGAGGGAAAATTAGAGATTTATTTTTAATTTATAAATAAGAGAGGAGAGTAGTAATAGTTGGAACCAAGTGAAATCTGGGAAAGGGGAGTAAGCAAAGTGGGAAAAGAAGGGAAGGAGATAAATATGAGTAATGGAGAAATTTATGATAAAAGGTATTAGGAGTTCTGTGGCTAGAATTAAGTATGAATTGAGAAGCGGCTGTATACAAAAATGCCTGAATTAAAAATGAATGCATTAAAAAATGCCTGATTAGACTTTGGATGTGATTACAACCAGTGCATTGCTTTTTGAATTTATATATAATTTGTTCTTTTCCATCTCTACATTATTAGATATGATGAAGTGATTGTGAAAGTTAGTTTTTAGCTTGTATTTTGGATTAAAAGAACTTATTAACAACTTGGCCAAGCTTGACTGCTTGTGGAATTTGAAAAATTATATGGTGCTGCTTACTGTGATGGATTTGAAGTCTTCTTAAGACACTCAGTCTTGCTGGCTGGATTTTGCTTAAATCAAAGTCTGGTTATATTTGCATTCAGTCTGTTGCATACAGAAACTTGCAGAATATACACTGATGAGATGATATACTTTGCTGCATAAACTTAGAGCAGTAACAAATAACTTTTTATAATAAACCAGATGGACTAATGTTGCAGCTTAAAGTACTGTTCCACTTTACTTCTCATACAGTACAGATGATGTGAAAGATATAACATTTACCTTGGGACAAGTGTGTCCCTACCAGTACCCCTAACATAACTGGATTAATACAGATCTTTATATACAATTTTCGTCATGCACATACATATACATTTCCTCTTGGTATTCTATTTTGGAGAATTGCTCATCCTGTAGAAACAATACTGATTGTTGCAGATGCTGATGCAAACTGCTGACTTAATGATAATATTTTTCAGCTTTTCTGACAGTGGGAACATCCTGTTTTTGTCTTTAGTATTCTATTTGTATCTTTGTATAAGAACATCTGTTCTTGTGCCAAATGCAAAAAGCAAGTTTTTTTAAGGAAACACATTGTGACAGTGTCATAAACATGTCCTGTTGTCCATTCTTTTTATATGCAGAAAGGAAACACATTGTCACAGTGTTCTTTAAAAGCAGATTTTGCATTGTTGCTCTTGCATACATCCTGTTTTTAAGTATGTAAGGAAAAAATGTCCATTCAGCAGATTCCTTATTTTCCAAGTCACAGTCATTTAGTATGGATGCTGATCACATATTACTAAACTCTGTTTCTGCATTTAGGCAAGCTTTGTTTTATACCTTATTTATGCTACATATTTGTAACAAAATAACTTTCAACCTTAAAACCCTGTTGAGCCTAATCTTACAATTCCCTCTTTTTATTTTAATGTATTCAAAACACTTTATACTGATATATATTTTTGATCAAAATTCAATTTTACACAGTTAATACAATAATATAAAAGTATTACTACCAAAACCGAATGTATTTATCAACTTTTTCTTTTGCAGACCATTCTGTGAAAATATTTAATCAATTATGGGCTTTGTCTGCTTTCATTTTATTTTTTAACTTGATTAATTTATTCTTCTGCAATTACAAAATTTAATTTATGACTTAGAACTGTTCCATTAACTCTTTGCAACTGTTTGAATTAACTATAAGAGACAAGAACTATGTGCTACTGCAAGTATTTATACACTGCTGAAAATATACAGTTTCAATTTCATTTTAACCATCACATTGTGGTCATGTCTCTGAACTGCCCAGTAACATCTTGGTTGACAGTGAAGTGAACATAAAGTACTGAACTGGGCTTAGATATTTGAATGTAATTATTTCAGTATATTTAATACTTGAGGATTTAAAAAAAACATGATGTATACACTAAAGAATGCTATGTACAAATTAGTCCGTTAGCTGTATGAGTACAATATTTTAATATCATTTTCCTCTAACTGGGGTAAAACCAGTGATATTATAACTTGACAAATTACTTTTAAACTTACTACAATGTATCCTGTACAGTATGTATTTACACAGACTATTTGCTATTTATGCATTTCAATCTAGTAGATACCCTGGACCTATTTTTTAAACATGATTTTTTACACATATTCATTACTAGACATTAATTTCATTTATACTGAATTCTTCTGCATTTGTAAATACAAAGACTATCATTTGTACTGAATTCTTCTGCATTTGTACATACAAAGACTATAAAGTACATTTAGTCTAATCTTTCAAATTTAATAACATTAATATTAAGCAAAATCTTGAAAACTGTTTATGTCTCTTTTAAAATATCTAGTGGAATTGGCACCAAAGGCATGTGTCCTGTTATTTCAAACTACATACTCAGCAATTAGAAACATTCATGCTTTTTTATACCAACATTGATTTGCCAAAAACATATTAAAATAGTGAATAGTGACCAGTCTTGTTCAATTTTTTACATATCTTTACTCTGTCTTGTATAGCTGTAATAAAGCAATTTTAAGCCATCTCTTGTATAGCTCTACAGTTTAACAGGTTGTAAATACAATTTAATACTAAACAGTACAATAATAACCATTATGATACCTATTAACAAATTGTAAAATATCTTATCCTGTCAGGTTTAATCCAGTTTACCAGTATTTCTAATGCACTAATACCTGTTTTTCCCTCCCTCCTAAAAGAGTATTGTCAAGAAGGAATGAGATATTTTTTCCTGTAGCTTTATTTTAGACCCTTGTGCAGTACTGCTTATACAGTCAGTTTTAAAACTGAGAGAGTGCCCCTCCCCCTGTAGTATACTGCAGTATTGTTTATTTGCTTTAGAATGTATACCAGCCCAATACTTTGGCCACACATCTGCTCCACTAGGCTACCAAACTATAGACCCCTGTCTGATTTGATCATTTTTATAAAGCTTTTGCTGTTTATCACCACTAGTGGGTATTTATACCTTTTTGCATACTTGATTTGAACTGTATGTATACTATATCCCATCTGCTGGCTGTACCTGATGCAACTGAGGTTTTTTTTTAACATTTACTTGCAAACAGATTATCAGTGACATATATGTACAATTGTGACATTTTATTACCAATTACCAAATAGTGTTGCCTGTAAACATTTTAACAATTATATTTTAATAACAATAGTTTAGAGAAATATAAGCCAATTGTTTGGCAATCAGTCTTGTTTTTTATCTTGTTTTTACAACATTTCCTGTAACTATTTATCCAGCCTTGGAAGATCCAAGTTCACATTTTATACTCTATAAACTATAGTTAACTTTTTATCTGTTAATACACTTACAGTTTGAAATTAGAATGTAGTTGTAAAACATTTAGAAATATAATAAGTATTATGATTTGCATAACTATGCATTTATACTACATAAATAGACATTGTTGTACAATTAGCTTACATGGATTTCAATATTTTTTTATTTATTTAACTGCTCTGCCATTCATTTTACATAGACTGTTTGACTAATGCCATCTGTGATTGTATTTCTTTTTAAAATTCAGAACTTTAACTGTTTGGGGTGGTGTTACTATACAATTATATAAAATTGTAAAAAAACAAAATAGATATTAGCTTAACTAACACGTGTTTAAATTTACATTATTTATATTTGCTGTTGTCTGCCTGTTATTCTTGTGCATTTTAACAGATGTATTTTAGATGAAAAGAAAAGACATGCATGTCAGTCTCATGACTTTAAATCTTTATTTAAGCATGTCAGTCTTGTGACTTTAAATCTTTACTCATTAACTATTGTTATTTAATTTTATGCACTAGAACTGTTTTGTGTAACTATTTTTATTTAATTTTTATACACTAGAACAGTTTTGTTTACCTTTTGACTATGCTAAAAATGGCAGTCATATGCTCTACTTTACTGTAGTACTGATAAATGTATTGCTTTAAACATTTCAGAATTATTTGTCCAGGCATTAGATTTTACCATCCTAGCATGTATGCTTAACCATTTTCAAAACACAAACATATTATAAAATATATGTATTTTGTACAAATTAGCTGTGTATGCAGGAAGTCCCCAGTCTCTGTCAGTTCAGCTAATTTATTTCCTTTATCCTGCAACTGCTGTTGAAGAGTTTCCTGTAATGTTGCATGGTCTTTCTGATATTTTTCAGTAACCTGTTCTGCTGAATCTAAAACTCCTATGCACTTTTGAAAAAATGTATGTATAACTTGTCTAAGCTTCCTGAACTCATTATGTCTGTTTTTTAGAAGTTTATTACATTCTTTTGTAACAAAACGTACTAGAGGTTCTAACAGTAACTGATTTGACTCATGTAGTGACAGAACATAACTGTTCAACATCTGAATATAATAGAAACACTTTACCCCTACTTAATTCTGTATCATGAACAGATCTGTCTTTACAGTTTATTTTTTTAGCAATATGATGCAATACTTTTTTTATGGCATAATACACAAAATGCAGTTTTTGTTGAATCACACAATAAACATTTGTCATACCCCACATGGTTTTGTTTGAGATACCAGTCAAATATTGTAATACATTTGCGTAATGCCTTACTATCAACGTGCCCTAATAAGGTTTTACATTTACTAATGTGCTGTGTATACCAACATTGCAATTTACTCCACATTTTATCTGGTTGTTCTGCTACATTAAGAGTAAAGCTTGGCTTACAATTACTTGAATTATGTCTGAATATATCCATAGTGTCTAATAACATCCAAATTCTCTAATAATATGCAAACTGTCTAATAGCATCCATACTAAAAATGTGACACAGAAAAAAGTCTTACCAGTTAGCAAGAAAACAGGTGATCAGGCTGTTATCAGGCTGTTATTGCAAATGGCTGGACATTTTTCAGAGTCACTTGAGAAGCTGGGGAAGCACAACAGGCAGCGGACTGCTGTACAAAGTAGATATCCACCTTTAGTTGGAGAATTTATGGCAGTGTGACTTTCCTGAACTTCAGTCTCACTCCGGATTTAGACGTCTAAAAAAACTTTACTACTGCAAGCTGCATAAATTGAAAAATTATATGGTGCTGCTTACTGTGATGGATTTGAAGTCTTCTTAAGACACTCAGTCTTGCTGGCTGGATTCTGCTGAAATCAAAGTCTGGTTATATTTGCATTCACAGTCTGTTGCATACAGAAACTTGCAGAATATACACCGATGAGAGAATATACTTTGCAACATCAACTTAGAGCAGTAACAAATAACTTTTTATAATAAACCAGATGGACTAACATTGCAGCTTAAAGTACTGTTCCACTTTACTTCTCGTATAATACAGATGATGTGAGAGATATAACATTTACCTCGGGACAAATGTGTCCCTACCAATACCCCTAACATAACTGGATTAATACAGATCTTTATATACAATTTTAGTCATGCACATACATATACATTTCCTCTTGGTATTCTATTTTGGAGAATTGCTCATCCTGTAGAAACAATACTGATTGTTGCAGATGCTGATGCAAACTGCTGACTTAATGATAATATTTTTCAGCTTTTCTGACAGTGTGAACATCCTGTTTTTTGTCTTTAGTATTCTATTTGTATCTTTGTATAAGAACATCTGTTCTTGTGTCAAATGCAGAAAAACATGTTTTTTTAAGGAAACACATTGTAACAGTGTCATAAACATGTCCTGTTGTCCATTCATTTATATGCAGAAAGGAAACGCATTGTCACAGTGTTCTTTAAAAGCAGATTTTGCATTTTTGCTCTTGCATACATCCTGTTTTTAAGTCTGTAAGGAAAAATGTCCATTCAGCAGATTCCTTATTTTCCAAGTCACAGTCATTTAGTATGGATGCTGATCATATATTATTAAACTCTGTTTCTGTATTTAAGCAAGCTTTATTTTATACCTTATTTATGTTACATATTTGTAACATAATTACTTTCAACCTTAAAACCCTGTTGAGCATAATCTTATAGAATTTATTATTTGCTATTCCTCCATGGTGACTGATGTCAATTTTTTGTTGATTTGAAGCTTTAAACTTGTGTGACTCTCTTCAGTGAGTAAACTAAAGTTCTACTATGTCCAATAACCTATCAATACATTTATCACTTAATATTGTGTACATCATGCAAAAGCTAACACATTCATTGCGTCTGCCTCCTGAAAGTCTGTGACAGTTGTACCCTGAACCTGCAAACTTCCTGTAAGGCTTTTATTTTCCCTTCCTCTTTGCCTGACTGTGGAGTGGTCTTCCTGGGTAGCTCCAACCTGAGAATGAACCTAACCTTTGCTATATCAGATCCCATTCTTCAAGCTATGTCTAATTCATCTGATCACAAAACTCTCACAGTCTCCTCCAACTCTTGTTTCCATTCCTGTAATGACAAAAGGGACTCCTCTAAAAGTCAGTAAATGTCCTTTTTATCATCTGCATTATTTTAGTTTGGTCATTTGCCCTAGCTCTATAAAGCATTGTCACTGCTCTAACCCCCACACCCAATATCATAGCTTGATGCTTTATTGCTTTACAAGGAGTTACTGAAGTACCAAATTATGCTATGATTTATATATAGGCACTTTTTGATTTCTAACCTGGAGATCTAGAAGGTGTCAGATGACACCCATTTAGAAATAGTGGATACAGGTGTCACAGGAGTCTGATACATACAGGTAACAACTGAAATCCTACCTCAACTCCTGAGATAGAATAAAATAATTCAATGAAGAAGAACTGGGAGTATAAAACGTCATCCCTCTCTGCTACCTGAAAAACCTGTGGCATGCAAGGACCTGCCAAATTTAGCACTTGCTGGAACTCTAGAAACTCCATAACCTACAGCATCCTTGTCCTTATTTATGAGGAGATCCTCTCCTTTCAAATCACCAGGTACGTAAGTTCCAGTCCCCTCCAGTTATGTTTGCCTGTTTGGGAAGCCTACCAAAAATGTATCTGATTCAGCACAAAACTTTATTTTCTGAGATTTGAGACTATAATCTGAGGCAGAAATAAACTTTGAGTTTTCAAAAGCAACTTCTTAAAGTAGATTTCTGGAGTCCATGTCAAAATCAGCCATCTACCCTAGCATTAGACTCAACCCTCTTCTGACTTTTAATATTTCTAACTTCAGCATTTGCAGCTGCACTATCCCATCCCACTCACCTAGCCTACCCACACTTGTTTCATCAGGTTTATTTCATCTGCTGTTAATGTGACTAATGAAGTAATGTGTTTTGCATTCCCACCTAATTCTCTTAAACCTGCCTCCTTTTATGCTTGACATTCCACTCTTTCAAATTCCACCTGACAAATATACTTGCCCTCATTTTATATCAAAAGCTCACACATAATCTGACTACCAGACATACTGCTTTAAGGGAGCATATGAGTTAACAGGCAAATGAGCTAAGATGCCATTTCTACCTTGCCAATACCCACCCGTAGACCTTATTTCCCTTTTAAAGGACTGACAGTCCAGTCACACCAAGGGTAAATTTATGAATACCTATCCAGTTCTTCAGATCATTTTTAAAAGCAGGAAATGTGCCATACTGCTTGATTTGGAGAGGGCGTTTGGTCCCTGAGAAGGGGTATGTGCTGGGTGACAAATCTATCCCTCCAACTTGTCCTATTTATTTCTTGGAGTAGATTTATATCTCTGTCCCTAGTGCTACTGGGACTGTTTAATTCTTGAAGGTATAGGAGTTAGTGGACAACTGGATCAGTTATTGCTCTATAAGCAAGACATAGATCACCTCTAAGGAGTCTATATTTGTTTTTCTGATGTCCTTTTCCAGATTCTTAACTGTTTGATGCCATCCATGACATGAGGGTGTTTTGCTTTACTGTGCAGGTTAAGGAGTTTCTTCTTTTGTTTTATGGTTTGTTTGTACTAATGGACCACCAGACTGTTTTTATTTAAACGTCCCCAGTTGTTTGAATGTAGTTGGGACTGCCAAGTTAATACATTCATCCAGGTTCAGGTAGAGTTTGTCTGTATACATTTTGACAGTATCAATATTTTGGGCAATACAGTTTACTTGCCCACATTTTATATCATAATTGTAGAGAGTTGTATGATTGAATTCCCTGAATCCTGTGATGTTTGCATTTGCCGGTTTTGGGATTTTGGTAGAGAAGGTTACTTGTTTGGTGCTGGACTTAAACAGACAAGAGGATGCTATGGGAATAGTGCATACAGATGCTATATCTTTAAGGACCAGGTCAAGTATATTCTGTCATCTAGTAAGTTCCTTGACAGTCTGGTCCAGGGAATTTGTTTATATAATCTAAGATTTTTATTTCTGCATATCCTACATTAGTAGTGTACATTTCCTGGTTTATCACTGGATAGTCAAAGTCTCACAGGATGATGGCCTTTTTGCTTACGGGGAGATTATCAAGAATATTTAGGTATTGGGGTCTATATCATATGAGCGAGTCGCACAAATTATATAGACCCTAGGTATTGTATGTGATTTTTTGGAGAAATATCAGTGATCCTGTAGCATGCAATAATCTGACAGTTTACCTTATTTAGTGTAATTTAAATCTCTAAAAGTTCCACTTGGGGACCCCAGGTATCTGTCTGGAGGTAATGTGGTCTCCAACAAATGTGGATACACCACCACAGTTCCCATCAGGTCTAAACAAGCAGAAAGCACAAAACATAGGCAACAATGGAATGCTCTCTGAACTCTTGATTCAGGTCTCTGTAACCATAGACAAATGGGTGTGCTCCAAATGAAGGAAGGCCTAAAGGTATGGCAGTTTGTTGTTTGGACCTCTAACACTGAGTAGTGCCACCTTGATGTATTTTAGTGGTTGGTTTGGTTAGGAAGTTAGGTTTGGAGGTCGATTAGCTAGACCCTGCCTATAAAAAGGCACAATGGGGGCAGAAAAAGGTTTTACCCATATACATAATCCTTAGAATTACAGGTGCACATTGTCCTTGGCAAAGCAAGTACGGTTGTAACGCATCTGTAACCATCCTGACACATATTGGACCTTCCAAAAATGACATCAGCTATTTAGCCAATTTCTAAAGCCAATCATCTTTTCTTTATACTTTGGCATCATTCTTAGCGATAGAAAGATCCTTTCAATACCAAAGTAATTCCTGCATTTGTGGCATGCATGTAAAGCTCTGTCCTGGCTTTCTATATGTCCCTTAGGATTCTGCATACCTCTTCATTTACTGCAACCTCGACTACTATCATGTTGTAATCATATTTGTCAGGTTTAAGGGTTCACAAGGCTCTTGAAACATTGGCAATGCTGGCCCTGAAAGACAACTGACTGTTACCCTACTCTTGTCTAGTCTTGTGAGTGCATAATCATTATGTTGAGTAGGTTTTACTACCTGCCATCTACCTACTTAACTGAATAATCTACTAAAAACTTCAGAAAGGTGTCTTTATTCCTCCCACAGGGAGGGTATCAGAAAGAGAGTCTGCTAGATCTGCTAGCTTAACTGATTTTATCTGGATTTATCCTTTATACTTTGTTTCTTGTTAGTTCTGTCACCCTCTGGGTCACAGGTGGGGTACCAGACTTCACAAGAGACCTCTGGATTACCTCTGTTTTCTTTAATATCATGGAAATGCTATCTGTCACACTAACAGATGGGCGACTATAAAAAGCAAACATCAGCAATTTTAGATAAACAGACTGAAAACTACAATTTAATTAAGAGGGTAAAAGTGGAAAATCACAGGGCAAACACCTAGTTTAACTAGAGGGATGTGTAATCTAACACAATAACCACCAGGTGACTATTTCAAACACAAAATCTGCATCTTTGGTAAAACAAAGTTGTAAAACTCAGTAAAATAAGTTATACAATACAGAAAACATACAATGACTTTAAATGTAATACAGTATAAGTACTTTTCAATTTTTTGTAAGTAGTTTGACCTTAAAACCATCAGAACATCTGCTCCCAGCATAGTTTTCCTGAAGCCTTTAAGACATCAGTAAAATGGCTGGCATCACAGTTAAAGGCTGGAGATAAAGGGAAAGAAAGATATATATATATATATATATATATATATATATATATATATATATATATATATATATATATATATATATATATATAGGTCTCCTACACATGGTAGACATTTCACAATGTTGAAAATCATATGGCTGAGACCATATTATTGACATTTGAAATGGTGACCATGCAGAACCGGCATCTCCGTTCAGTGCGGAATGGAAAGATTTTCATTTCCGCACTGTAGTGCGATCTCAGAGTTGGTAAATTTAGGTTACGGCGTGTGTGGGTGGTGTAACCTCCCCCCCATGGGGGGTGGAGGGGGGCTAGCATTTAAAAATTAGGTTTATGTTGTGTGTTTTATTTTTTTTTTACATGTTCAAAATTTTAGGAGTCAAACATATGGTCTCGGCCATATGGGTTTCGGCTTTCTAAAATTTTGAATATGTATAGTAGACCCATATATATATATATATATATATATATATATATATATATATATATATATATATATATATATATAAAATATATATAAACAGCTAGAACTCCAGCCAGCAGTGTTCATCCCTCAAAAATAGCAGCAGATTAACCCTGGCCAGAAAACCAAATGAAACTGAAATTTGATGTAAAATTAAATGTAAACATGGGAACAACATTGAAGAAGCACAGCGAAAACACTTTTCTTAACAAAATGCAGATGCCATCAATCACAATAATAGCAAAGTGATTGCAAAATGCAAAATCTAACCACCTTAAAAAAACAGACTGGAAACTGCAATTTAATGTAAAAAAGACAGAAAAACTGGAAAAGCACTGGGAGGACATTTAATTCAACTAAAGGGAGGAAGTCTAATGCAACACCTGTCAGACAACTGTTTCAAACATAAAATTGACAGATTTAGTCAAATAAACTTCAAACATTTTAAAATTCAGTATAATAAGCTATGAAATGCAGAAAATGTGGCAAAACCTTTAAGTGCAATGTAATACAAGTATTTTTCTGCTTTTACTGTGAAGTCTGAACTTAAATACACCAGAAAAACTATTCTTATCATGCACATCTCTCCTGAAGTCTTAAGATAAGATACCAGGCAAAAGGCAGCCAGCACAGTTAAACTGAGGAGATAAAGTGAAAGAACCAATAAAAAAGCAGCTAGAATTCTAGCTAATAATGTCTACCCTTCTCAAACAGCAGCAAATTATTCTCTGTCACAATATAACCACTCATGTCCTCAGCAAGTTAACATCCGTCTTCATCATCTCATTCCATCTTCCACCAGTCAATACTACAAATACCCTCTGAACTCCCCTTGCATGACTTATTTTATACATTGCTGTACTATAATTCTTAAATTGGCAATCCAGGATTCCAAGCAGTTACCAAAGTCCCCAGATAACTCAGTTCAGTGACCATCATAAAGTGAATACCCCTGAGTCTCCAAATTGTGCATCCACCAAATTCCTAACAATCATTTGTGAGAAAAAAAGAAGTCTCCAGTCTCTCTCCCCCCACCTCAGTCCAAATCAGCTCTTGGTACTTCAGAACCCATCAGAAGCAATAAAATACTATTATTAACTGGCATCCCACCTTTAGGAAAGTAACTCCTATCCATTTAGATCAAAGTCTGAACAATCAGCCTAGTAAAAAATAAGGTATCTAGTACTCCCTCTCTGATCTTCCTGCCTCAACAAAGATGATTCTTTAATAGCAGTACTTCCTAACTACTTATGAGAAAAAGAGGAAAGGAATTTACTTCATCCCATATTTCAAAGGCTGTCAGTTTATCACAGAGGATTATGGCTATGAGCTGCTAATGAGCATCCTTCAGTAGTCCTGGGTTGATTTTTTATTCTTAATTTGCCTACTGTGTGACCCTCAGCAAGTCACATAATCAGATAACCTTACCAGTTCACCATGAAATGAAGAAGTAATGCCAGGTGAAGTTATTTGGTTCACAAAATGGCAAAGGTTTCCACTCAGATGCTGCACTGTTATATTTAGTCTTTAAGTTCAGTGGGTTTGACATGACCCGTGTCTCCCCCAACAGCAAAGAAACCACTCTTCAACACATTCCACTAACCCAACATCTATCTTACCCTCCTGCACTAGTATCTAAGCATCAGCTAACACTCCTGCACCTACCACATAAATTCAACGCCATTCCCTTCATCAGACTAAACAAACCCTAATGTAAATTACAAACCATACTTTTTAAGTGTATGATAATATTCAATGAATTTAAGGAGGACTGAGTGTATAGAAAAATGGTTGAAACATCCACTTCAGGTACTAAACCCAGGGTAGATGCCAACTCCATGGCATAGAGGAGGAAAGCTCTGACTACACTACAAGTGACCCAAGTTCAATTAATGGTTCATCTGCCTGTATCAGCTAGCAGGGGAGGATGGTAGGGAGTAGCTGTTTCCTCTTCCCTCAACCTGGGATGAGAGAGTCAGCTCTGGCTTGTCATACTGGCGATACCCCGAACACTAGGATTTTGCTTAGTGAAATTCTGAGCTGGCTGAGACTAAGCTGAAACAGTGCATTTGCACTATGCAGAGAAGGGGAAACTGGCATGCAGGTGGTGACTGCACGTCCAGAAAAGTTGCCAAGGGGGGATGCCCCCAAGGTGAGAAGGCATGCTACTCCAAGGACCAGTAAGCTGACCAATTTCCTATCACCCAATTCTAGATAGGAAAGAGGACTAACAGGGATTCCCTGGCAGGAAGAAATGGAGTGTAGGATGCTCACCTAGCCCAGGAATACCTGGCCCCTATTCTACAAATGAGCCAATTGGGCAAAGGTAGAAGAGACATGCAGCAAAGTCCTGCGGTGAAGCAAAAAAAAAAAAAAAACGTGATAGATGTATTCATGTGACCAGACTTTTAGTAGATGATACCTGTCAGCATCTCAGAACACCAATCTTTCCGTGTTTCCATATCCCACTGATTCAACAAACATCTTTTTTCCCATAAACTCTAGTATTTAGTAACTGAGGTGAGGTATCTCTATCCCCCACCCAAGGCAAAAGCTTAAGCCTGAAAGTCTCCATTGCTTAAGGCTTTGCATACCTTATCACATAGCTTACAATCTTAAGGGGCACCACTACTCCTCAGCCCACATTAGAAAAACACAGTATTCTTCTGTACCATTACATTAATAATCTCAAATGCTGCCTTGGATAAAAAGATAATTACCCCTATACCCCATCAAAACAACTCCTTCAAGGAGAAGCGTTGCTGGTAGTTAGCCCCTCCCACTGAGTGATAAATAGTGCCCTGACCAATGTTTGAGTCGTATTCCTCCTGCAAGTGTCACATGACAGACGAGAATGGTAATTTACAAAGAATTCATAACTCAAAGCAAAAAGCCAAAGCAACAAAACTTTAATCAATCCATTGTACAGCAGTTTTAAACTGGAGCACTCACATTGTCCTTGCTTGAGGACAGACTTGATCTAGCTGGGCAGCTGTAGCTGCTCCCATACCCAGATATACACCTAAGTACATCCAAATTCATGGGGCATAAAATAAGGAATCATCCATCTAAATAGATGAATAAATAGGTTACTTTTAATATTGAACGTCAGTGTACCTTCTTATATTCCCTCAACATTTACAAGCCTAAATCATGCATATGATGTATAAAACAGCTCAAATCACTCAAATCACCATGTTTGATGCAGGTTCGTCTTAGCCTGCCCAGTCTTAGATTTCTAAATTCCCACTGCTGCAATGTAAGTCCTCCACAGTTAAGACAAGACTGTGTCCCTCCCTGCATCCTGAGATGATTGGACATCATGAATGGCTCACTCTCACCTGCTTCTGGCAGTCACACCAGCGTCTGAGTCAGAAATGTATCCTTTGTCCAGATTTTAGACAGGACTTTAGTGACATAGAGCCATCTGTGGGCCTGCCTAGTAGTAAACTGCATCTGTATGGAGATTAGCCAAGTAAATAATATGCAGACGTCTCTCAAGCTTTTAATATCATTGGGTACAATCTAATCATGGAGATCCATATTAATTAATGAATTATTTTCTTATCATTTTTTTTATATTTGGTTACCAGAATAGTCTGACTGAGCTTACAGCTGCTTTTCAGTGGAGTCTTGGAGACAAAAGTGACAAACAAGAACAAAAGATGTATCACATGCTTATGTAAAAGAAACAAACATGAGTGATAATACGTTTAATGAGATTGTAAATACATAATCAGGTACCTTACACCAAGAGTAAGAGAAAATAATTGCAGCATTTGATCACTTACAAGTATATACACTTTTGTATAGCCACAATATAAGTGGCTTACATGTCTTCCAGCTTTCCTTTCCAATTCATTCTGTTTGTCTGTTAGCTATTTTGTTTGACAGTTCACTTGTGGTGACTCATTATCATGATTGTTTATATTAAGCTGTTGGGAAATGCTTCTTATCTTAACCACCACGTTTTCCTGGGTAATGCTTTCTAAGGTCAGTTTCCTTCTCACAATGTTATTCACTAGATCCATCAAGTGCCCTATAATTTGAAGATTTATTTTTGCTCAGGCTGCAGCTTATGATTTTAGAAGAGAAACTAAAGTAGATTTGCCATCGTTTAAAGGCAGCTGGACTGAAAACAGCTGCTCTTTACTTCCTTGTGAAGAAAGCTGACGTTACTTACTTCTGCAAACATGGAGCAATCAGACCTCAGATCTACCCATGTGATCTCCGTGAGCCTATTCTGGTCATTTCTATAAAGTGGAAACCATAAAATCACCTTAGAATTTCTACCAAAAATGTGCAGAAATAAATAAATAAATAGGCCAGGTGACATACAATAAAATCCAGGGTAGAAACTTATGAGAATGCTTGCCTATTTAGCGACAGACCTTAAAAAAAAATAACCAAAGAAACAAGACTGTAGAAAATTAGATTTCCTTTTTCATTTATCTCATCCACATACTTTCCAGCAGATATTTCTCTTATTTTAAAAGGAAACTCACATGATTTCGGCTAGTGAGACAGAATCCATGCAAGCTGTCACAGTAGGCTAGTAACTTGAAGAGGAAACGTGAAGAAGGGACTAGTAAAAAAGTATGAAATATAAAATAAGAGCAGTAGCAACTGGAATGGATAGAGTAATGAATGGAAGAAACACAGCTGACTACATTCTCTTATCTAAGAGAATTGGATGAGTTCTCATACATGTAGTAAATTAAATAAAGAAAACCTAGTAAAAATCAGTTATTAAAACAGAGTTGCTAATTCTACATCAAAAAGTGTATCTGAAATTTGTTAACTATATATTACCACTAGGTCCCTGGCCCATTTTCAGGGGAGACCAATGGAAACAGTGGTTAAGGTTTTCAAAGAAGAAGTGCAAATGCATAAATACCAGTAAAATTGCTTTAAGCATCATTAAAACATAAGTAAGCAGCTATGCAAATAATAAATTAGGAACCCAGGGCATCATATACTGCCATGGAGGGTCCACAAGGGGTCCACAACGGCCATTGAAAATTTAGCGCATGTTAAATCCTGTGATTAGGCACTATACTGAAAGATAGTTTATCGTATAACTAATACATCTACAGGCTAGACTTGTGTACAGATTCTCTCTCTCTCTCTCTCTTTGGGAGGTAGAATCTGTTATATTCAAACAAGCCTAGGTACCTGCGTAAAACATAGATCAGTGTGGCTACTGAAAAATAAAATGGTTACTATTTATTTATTGTTGTTACATTATCTCCAAACTTAAAATAATACCACCTACAGTTAAAAATAAATAATAAGCCAGCACACCTGCATTGGTTTGATTATGTTGTAACACAGGCTTCCTGTGTTTAAAGGCACTTATTTTTATTTATGAATTTTAGCTGTTTGTTTGTTTGTTTGTTAATCAGGTGGGGGGAACTGTCCTAATGACCCTTTTCAAACACTATACATGCACTAATGCACAATATAATTACATAGCAATCTCAGTAAAAAACATGCTGGACAATTTGTTGAAATGTCTAGAAGTAAAATATCATACAAATATAAATAAATGGTTGCAAGAATTGTGAACAGTTGTGAAAACCAGAACAAAATGGAATGCAGCAATTGTATGGCACAACTGGATAAAGTAGGAAAAAAACATATAAAACAATACAGCATTAATTTGAAAACAATCTGATGTTATCAAGTACAAGACTCAGATCTGAAATATTATAGCAATAACCCACGCCTAGGTGTGGGTAATGCTGGATTTACCCACGGTTGGTGTGGTTTGGTCATGAAGGAGAAGCCCGAGTGGCTAAATAAAGCCAACAATGGGTAAATCCAGCATTACCCACACCCAGAAGTGGGTTATTGCTATTATACAATGACATTATTTAAGAAAAAAAATAATTACTTTTCTTAAATAATGGCATTGTATAATGCCTCCTTGCTGCCCTTCTGCAGCTGTCTGGTATTCTGCGGCAGCTCTGATGTACTGTGCATGCGTATGCCTATGCAGTACATCAGAGCTGTGGGCAAAAGCAACAGAGAAAGCAAGATCTCTGTTGCTTTTTACAAACTGTTTTGCTATGTTAAATGGGTTTAACATAGTGAGATAGCTTTAAAAAAAGCAATGGAGAATATCCATTGCTTTTTTTAAAGTTGCCTCGCTATGTTAAACCCATTTAACATAGAGAGACAGTTTTGAAAAAAGCAATGGAGGAAGCAAGATCTCCATTGCTTTTTACAAACTGTCTCACTATGTTAAACTTATTTAACATAGTGAGACAGCTTTAGAAAAAGCAACGGAGAATCTCCGTTGCTTTTTTTAAAGCTGTCTCGCTATGTAGCGAGACAGTGTGAAATAATGGAGATCTTGCATTCTCCGTTGCTGTAAAAAAAAGAGTTATAGTAATGGAAAAAGTCCGGACAACCGGACCTTTTTCCATTATTACAACTCCGATTTACAACGTGCACGCTGACCAATCAGCGTGCATGTTTTTGAATATTAATGGGGGGTCATTGTATAATGCAGAATAGAGAATACTGGCAAACTGCATTGTTACTAGAGAGAGAGTTCAACAATTTGTTACAATTTATTACATCTGGACTACAGTTTAACAGCAGCTTGCAACCCTCAATACAAAGAAGTTGCACTTTGAAGTCTCCAAAGAAAAATAAATGTTTAGGTTTCCCTACAGTCATCAAGCTTAAACTGGATGAGAGACAAACTAGTTATGTCCAACTCAATAAAGCTGAATTTCCTAACCTTTGTTTTTGATTGCCAAAGTGGTTTCTAAGTGTAAACTAATTGTGAAGCTTTTCATCTGGGAGATTCCTTCCTTTTTCGAGTTTGTGAGACCATGGAGTTGGTATGTATAAGATTAGGAGGATATGTGGACCTTTCCCTCGGGGGTGGATGCAGCTTGCCCCCCTTTTTTATTGTTTGCCCAACTGAATTTATGACCAATTATTTTCATGCAGTTCTAACCACAATGAGATGCATCTTTAAGTCATAGTATAAAAAATTTTATTTAGTGTACCATGCAATTTAATGCACTTAAAATACTTTGTAGCAGTCGCCCTTAACACCTGCACAAGACTGCATTTTGTACATTGTACTGCTAATATGTCACTAGGTAGATGGATGTGTCTAAGTGAAGTTAATTATAACATTGCCCCTGCTGACTCTTTTCAGTGCACACATAGAAATATTTAGACCATTGTATTTATATTTTAAATTGTAATACCAGGTTGCTACTTTTTGTTTATTGTAAACATAATTTTTCTCATGATTATCAAATGCCTTACTCATCAGAATTGTTTGATTGTAAGAGCCTGATAATTCAGAATAATTGTATAATTTATTTTATCCACAATATCCAACCATAGTTTATTGTTTTTAAATAATCCCCATTTACATTTAGTCGGTAATTTTATTTTTAGATAAACCACCATCCTGTCCTATTTGTATATGTAAAAACATTTCTTCGAGATCTTTCTATAATATGTCCATATGCAATTTCATGTTATAATAGATAAAGCAGTGTCCATACATTTGGTAAGCATCACCCCTTTTGGGAACTTTTCTTAGTATGATGTCCTCTTTCAGCTTTACCCATTAAACTTTATGATCAGAAGAACAATTTATCACAAGTTGTTCTTCTTCAGTTTAGAAAAATTAACAAAAAAATAATCTAGCTTTGTTTTGTGTTCACCTCTAATGTAAGAACATCCATCTGATTCTGTGGAATCTAAGGAAATGGTTGAAGAAGTTCTCTACATTTGAAAACATCCAAGTCCTCCATTCTTTTTTTCCTTTCCTTTCCTTTTCCATCTATAATGTAGAATTAAAATCACCCCCCCATATGGTAATAATTGTGTTAAACCATTTAGCCACAAATCCAAATGATTTCTTTCAACAGGAATAATATACACATAAACGTTAATAATTCTCCATATAGAACCTTTGTAATCAATATCTAAAATGAATAGTTTACCTGACTCAGTCACATTACTAAGTAGTATTTTGTTTCATTATTTAAAATAAAAGTAGCAATGCCCAAACAAACATCAGGCTCAAATGACCAAAATCATCTAACATTTCAATAAGCTTCTACACATAATTGTATAATATCCTGTAATAATCAAATATTACTTTCAGTTGCTTTAACCACCTTGTTATTTCCAGTCATCTGATAGGAATAATCCAGCTATTAACATTGTGTGCAACAATATTTCATGGTTTTCCTATGTGTTAGCCTTTAAACTTTCATTTTCTTTTAATTTTCCCAAATCTAACCAAAACATTATGAAATGTTGTAATGACTTATTTTTCTCTCTGTCAGTTATAGTTAAACCAAAACTTTCCTTAGTTGGGCCTAACATAGATCCATCGGCAGTAACCCCCTCAACCACTTGTTGAGTGAAGTATATTATTTCTTGGGCAGTCTGCTCAAAAATGTGCATTACTGCCACGTCTAGTACATTGTTTAACTCAATTATGATTACGTCCAAATTGTCCTTACTCTATACAAAACAAAACAGAGCATTTGTGATCAAAATGACCTAAATCATCACACACACATACACACACACAAAAAAAAAATATTTACGCTGACTATTATAATAGATGACATATCTACTGCTGACATATGTTATAAATGGCCATTAGTAACAGATAAATCCACTAATCCCTCCCATCCCCCAGTGTATAACCCCACCCTGCACAAAACATAAATGGATGGGGCAGTCGAAGCCTTAGTGCATTCGCATAAGTGTATTTGACTAACTGCATGGAGATCGCGGTACAGTGGGGATTGGAAATTCATCCATATCCCCACTGTAGTGCGATCCCAGAGTTAGAATATATTAGTAGCAGGGGATGTGGGGGGATGCAGGGGGGGGCTTGTCCCCCTGCAAAAATGTGATACGTCATATAGGAGTCTGCTTTACATCAGTTCCTATATGGCTATCACGTGATGGTTTCAGTAACAATGTCGACTCAAATGTGTCAATCATTTGGGTCGACATTGTGGCCAGTTGGAATGTTTCTATTCGGGTTTACTTTTCCTTGTTTCGAACTGCAAATGTTTTGCCGTTCAAACAAACAATAGTAAACCTATATATATACACACACACACACACACACACACACACACACACACACACACACACACACACTCACACTCATGCGCGCACACACACACACACACACACACACACACACACACAAATATATATAGAGAGAGAAAGAGAGGGCTACTCTACACATGCGCACACACACACACACACACACACACACACACACACACACACACACACACATGTTTCTCACTCTCTCTTCATATATATATATATATATATATATATATATATATATATATATATATATATATATCTGTTTATAAGTTTACCATCAAAATCTCACACAAACACACACACACACATCTCTCTTTCTATAGATAGACAGATATACATTATCTGTATTTCTATGCACACATATATCTATCAATATATAGATATATATGTATATAATTATACATTTGTGTGAGTGAGTGTGTGTGTGTGTGTATACATATATATATATATATATATATATATATATATGTATATATATATATATATGTATATGGTTTACTATGGTTTGTGCGAATGACAGAGAATGAAAGAGAGGGCTACTCTACACATGCGCACACACACACACACACACACACACACACACACACACACACACACACACACACACACACACACACACACACACAAACACACACACACATCTTTCTCACTCTCTCTTCATATATATATATATTTATATATCTGTTTATAAGTTTACCATTAAAATCTCATACACACACACACACACACACACACACACACACACACACACACACACACACACACACATCTCTCTTTCTATAGATAGATAGATAGATATACATTATCTGTATTTCTATGCACACAGATATCTACAACACAACTTGTGTGAGTGATTACTTACCCAACTTCTTCTTCTTCTTCTTTCGGCTTATCCCGGTTAGGGGTCGCCACAGCAGATCATCCGTCCGCTCCTGACTGGCAGTGGAGTTTTACAGTGTCGAGTTGTCAGC